>NW_011635492.1:0-286 GCF_000512975.1 Sesamum indicum
TTAAAGCAAATTCGGTTCCCGTTTACACTAACTTGTAGTTATTATTACGTTTAGCAAATTTACCACACAAAACATGGGTCTAGACCAACTTTTGGGTCAAGTTTCCTGGAATTCTATTAACTTCAATATTTAGATGTTTTGTACGTTTATTAAAGCAAGTTCGTTTCCCTTTTACACTAAGTTGTAGTTGTTTTTACGCTTAGCATATTTACAACACAAATGCATGGGTCTAGACCTATATCTGGGTCAAGTTTCATAGAATTCTGAGAACGTTAAAAATTAAGTT
>NW_011635493.1:0-286 GCF_000512975.1 Sesamum indicum
CGCAGAAGTGCTGGGTTGACATGAACTTACAGGAGTTTGCACTTCCTGCGATTCAATTATTGCCTTTTCACCAGAGTCTGATGATGGCCTTGTGCGATCGAAACATGAATCTGACGATACAGGTCTAGAGCCTGTATTCTAAAGGCATATTTTGTGTCATGCTCCCTCAACTCGTGAGTCATCCCCAAAGGTAATGCTTTCCGAATTGGTTGTCGTAAGTTGTTCCATAGCGAAGTGGATGCTAATAAGGTACTCCTTATTGCGACCTAGACAGTATCTAGTTCAG
>NW_011635494.1:0-286 GCF_000512975.1 Sesamum indicum
TCTCAGTCTGTTTTCATTCCTGGTAGGCTCATCATTGATAACGTCTTGTTAGATTTTAATTAAATCATTATCTTAAGTCATCACGACAAACTCAAGGAGGATGTGTAGCCCTCAAACTTGATATGGGCAAGGCTTATGATAGGGTGGAGTGGGCGTTCTTTTAGGAGCATTTTGCTTTGGTCAAGATTCAATCATCAGTTTGTGGGTTTAGTTATGCTATTTGTTACGATTGTTTCCTATTCTCTCACATTTAATGCAACACAATTTGGGTACTTTTAACCAAAGC
>NW_011635495.1:0-286 GCF_000512975.1 Sesamum indicum
GGTACAAGATCAAGCAGGCATGCAAGCTCTTATTTTGAAGGCTTGGTGGGCATTCTGGTCCGATTAACAGCGACATTGTACGATCATCAAATATTGTTCACTGCAAGAAACTATAATTTCGTTTCAGTTTTAACAGAACTGTTAACAAGATCATTCACCGACGAGGTTCAGAAGTTGTCTGCGATAGGGCTGGAGAATCTGTCGAAACAATCTATCAGTCTATCAAGGCCTCCACGAAGGAAGAAAACCAAAATCCTAAAACTCTTCTTTTTCCGAAAATGCATAT
>NW_011635496.1:0-286 GCF_000512975.1 Sesamum indicum
TTTGTGGTACGAACTTTTGAATACCCAAATTTACCTTTCTTTTAAAAGAATAGTAATTTCAATTTCTCTATTTATCTCACTTCAATTTTTTTTTGTCTCACCCACTATTCCATTGTTTCTGTCTCATCTAAGTTCTCCATATTTATTTTTCTTACAAATTTCTATATTTTTATTAAATCTACAATTATAATATATTTTTTGTCACTCACCTCACCTTTATTTCCTCTAACATACTTTTTTCTTTCTCATTCTCTTAGCACGATTGTTTTCTTCACAATTTGTTTTC
>NW_011635497.1:0-286 GCF_000512975.1 Sesamum indicum
AATTCTTACTTGAAAGAGAATGGAATTGTCTCTCAATGGACTCCTCCTGGAACACCACAACTTAATGGTGTAGCTGAAAGGAGTAATCAAACTCTGTTAGACATGGTTCGATCCATGATGAGTTTTATAGAATTGCCCCCCTCCTTCTGGGGTCACGCTCTTGAGACGACGGCCAAATTGCTTAACATAGCGCCATCTAAGATGGTGCCCCAGACGCCATATGAGATATGGCATAGCAAGCCTGCATCGTACAAGTACTTGGGAGTATGGGGTAGTCCTACATACA
>NW_011635498.1:0-286 GCF_000512975.1 Sesamum indicum
TGACTTATAGGCATAGCAAAATTGATCAGCAGCAGCAAAGCGAAGTGTATGAGCTACATATGACACGAACATCCATATACCTTGCTAATTTAAAGTATAAATAGTTAATTTAATTGATACTCCAATACATGTAAATATCTATACATACCGAGTGCTAATAAATGTCAGAACAAAGCGTATCAACCAATTGGAACAACTGTTACAGTAAAAAAATCTAGCTAATCAATTTACACCACATGGATTACTCTTGACAAATGAATTGGATTATGTTGAGACACAAACAAAG
>NW_011635499.1:0-286 GCF_000512975.1 Sesamum indicum
ATCGAAATACAACTTTGTCCTCACAAGATACTTGAGCTTGTGATTTTCATATACCTGATTAAATCTAAACGTAACTCTTGATGAAAGTTCTACCAACATATCTGGTATGATATCCTAATAGATTAAAGGTCAATGCCATTTTTTATCTTTATGCTGAATCACTTGTGTCAATCCTTTTTGAAAATATTTACACCATATAAAACCTCATGGGAAAGAAAGGTAACAAGAAAAATAGGAAAAATTGCCACTTTGGTCCTACATGTCAAGGCCTTATTTATTAATCTCA
>NW_011635500.1:0-285 GCF_000512975.1 Sesamum indicum
TGGGCTCGCGCGTTCGTCATCACAACAACGTCGGACAATCCACAGCACCAACCACATAGACGATGAACAGATGGATGGCACACATTCGGGCAGCCGTCGTTCACGAGATGAGTACGAAGATACAGCATTCTCTCAATCTGTTCCCATGACGTCCCCAGACGAATACTTTTCTTCCCCGGGACCATCGCATGCTTCCGCTGGTCCATCTGGCAGCGGGCGTCGATTCCGACGAGTAGCTAGTGAGTTGCAAGCTAAGAAGTGTGAGACGATGGATAAGTTGAATGA
>NW_011635501.1:0-285 GCF_000512975.1 Sesamum indicum
CGTTTTGTGCTGTTTTTTTTGGAAAATTAGATTTTCCTATTGTCTGTAATTTTTCTGAAATTATTAATTTTGGCATATTTTAATTTTAGTTAAATTGATTTTTTTTAAAATTAAATTATGCGTTAAATTAATTTGGAAATGATTTCCAAACAAACGAAAAATATTATATATTGGATGTATGGTTGAAATCCATTTTTTAATTGCATTATTAGTATGTTATTTTCTGCATTTAATTATATTTTTGGTATTAGATATTGGATAACTATTGTTAAATACATGGATTGT
>NW_011635502.1:0-285 GCF_000512975.1 Sesamum indicum
GCTTGAACTTAATATTTTATGTTTTCTCCCAACCCAAAATAAGTACATGATGGAATGATGTGACACCTTTGTCTCATCACAAGGGTAACAGAGTCATTTACTAATCTATTAAAAAAAGGAAAATTGGGTCAATTTCAACAAATTGCAGAGCATTACCAAAATGTGCAGGCAGTCGGGACAGGAAATAGGAAGCACCAACATCAGGATAAAGTCCTATTGAGGCTTCTGGCATTGCAAACACCTATGCAAAAAATTAAAAAGAAAAAATAATAGAGAAAAAAAGAA
>NW_011635503.1:0-285 GCF_000512975.1 Sesamum indicum
CCTGTGTCTATATATTTAATAAACTGCAGGAGCCACTGATGTTTCTGCAGAGTAAATAATTACACTCATATATTCTATCAAATATTAAGGATCTTTAGTTAGCAAATGCATTAAATGTAAGAGTCAAATTGTCAGTGATATGATCTGAAACTATACCACAGGTGAAGAGAGGACAACACGATATACAGTGTTCATGAAGTCATGATTTGAACCCGGCGTGACTGTGCACATGTTTGAGGGCAGAGGAAAGTACCAAGGATCGAGATCATCGATGTCCATTTCTTT
>NW_011635504.1:0-285 GCF_000512975.1 Sesamum indicum
TATAATGTTGTAAAATAAAATAAAATAATTAGCATTTTGTGATGATGGAAAGTGTTGATGAAGACAAGTTGTTGTCTGAACAAAAGATGAGAAAAAAATCAACTTCAAAAATATCTGATGAAGTGAGCAATGATGTTGTTTGTGTTGGATCAAAAATATCTATTTGGTGATGATGGTATCCGTATACTCATAGTACTTATTCAATTATTAAAATCAAATTTTAGGATAATTATGATGGCAAAAGCCCAGACAAAAAGAAAACCCCTTTAATCATGATAATAATAA
>NW_011635505.1:0-285 GCF_000512975.1 Sesamum indicum
CTATTTTATCAGATGGAATTTAATATATTTATAAACAAATATACAATTATTAGTGTATTTGTGAAAAGAATCTATCAAATGATTGGTATAATCACTAAATATTTAAAAATCTTTTAGTAATAAAGACAAGTCATTTTTATCTGAATTTAATAATAAATCCCCTGCATATGTATAGTTTATATGGAAAAGTCAAATTCAAGTTTGGATGAAGGACTAACGCTGCTTCTTGAATTGGTCAAAATGTCGCGTTTTCATTGATACATAGACACAGAAAATTACCTGCAA
>NW_011635506.1:0-285 GCF_000512975.1 Sesamum indicum
CAGCACACACACACACTGCACACACAAACACACAGCACACACACACACACACTGCACACGCACACACACACGCACACACCCACACACCACACACACACACACACACTCCGCACACGCACACACACACACACTCCGCACACGCACACACCCACACCACACACACACACTCATACACACACACACACCGCACATGCACATGCACACACACGTACAAACATACACACACATACCCACACACCACACACACACACGCACACACACACAAAAAGAAAAAAGACCCACAGA
>NW_011635507.1:0-285 GCF_000512975.1 Sesamum indicum
TAGGGTTGTAGTGGTCTATGGTTGTGAGGTCAAAGAAGTGCATAACGTAATTTGATGAGCACAATAGATATATGTGCCAAAGACGAGTACTTACCATATTCGTAGGGATAACATTGCTTAAATAAAGATTGCTTGAATGGTCCTCAAAAACCGCCAATCTAATTGACTTTTAGTCACCTATTCAAACAATCTCCCACTTGACCTTAAAGCTAATTACTCATGTTTTCAGATTAAACTAGTTATGAGCAATATGCGATACCGGCTAGGTCATATGGGTCTATTGCC
>NW_011635508.1:0-285 GCF_000512975.1 Sesamum indicum
AAACAAGAGAACAAACCATGAGGCCTTTGAATCATTAAGACAACCTCCATGCATAAAATTTTCGTATTGTATAACACTTACCTTATAAACCTCACGTTCTTATTATTTAGAAACATCCTCTATGTAGATTACAAAATAGATAGACGGGTTATGCACAACATAACTACGGACACGTGGAGTTAAAACAAAACAAGCAGAGATCAATGATCATCAATACAAAAGCTGACTGCAATAATATGAAACAGACCAACTTGTCTTTTGGCGTAAATATGATGTGTATCTAGC
>NW_011635509.1:0-285 GCF_000512975.1 Sesamum indicum
GTACGCACTTCATGGACCTCCCATAATCCGGGTAGAAGGTTTCGCGGGTGCCCGGGCAATGAGGTTTGTTGATCAATAAATTCAGTATTTAAACTGTGGCAAAACTTGTTACGTGGTTAATTCGTCTACGCTCCAGACCATACACAATTACTCTCGCTACAATCGTATTTCTTCTTATGATGAATTGGAAAATACACGACGTTACATATTGTTCTTATCTGGCAGGGACAATACTGCGGTTCATTCCAATGGGTTGACCCCCCAATGTGCCGCAGGTCTAAGGAG
>NW_011635510.1:0-285 GCF_000512975.1 Sesamum indicum
TAGGATCCAAATTAGAGCCCCTATAATTTGTCCACACCACACTAAGAAAGAGATATAGTTCTTGTTCTATTCCTAGATAGAACAAAGAACTAGAAGAAAAACAACTCTAAACAAACGCTATTGATTAGTGATTTTGGCATGTTTTATGTTCTAAGCTGAATCCAGTTCAATATAGAACAAAAAGGAGAACATTTTTGGAGAGAAAAAGGGAGCAAAATTTCGTCGCTTTTGTTGTTTGTTGTGCATGATATGTGTGTAGTTTTTGTATATTACATATAATTAAAT
>NW_011635511.1:0-285 GCF_000512975.1 Sesamum indicum
CTCTTTTTACTTGAAAAGTTTTTTAGGTATAAACTTGACCTGTCTAAAAACATCGATGAAAACCTAGATGATTTCACTAAATTGATACAAGATATTAAACTGACAGGAGATAGAAACATTGATGAATATTGTCCTATTGTTCTATTGAATGCCATCCCTGATTCTTATTCTAATGTTAAAGCAACCATAAAATATGGTAGGGACAGTGTTAATTTTGAAACTGTAGTAAATGGTTTAAAAGGCAAAGAAATGGACTTAAGGACTAATAAACCAAACCAAAATCAA
>NW_011635512.1:0-285 GCF_000512975.1 Sesamum indicum
TAATTGTGAATTCATCAATGGAAGTCTTGACTTTCTTTATGCATGCTGTCGCCATTTTTACATGATATCAGAGCCATCAATGATGGTCTTTGGTCTGTGTTAAACAATCTTTACAACACTTAATCACAATATTATTTCAAGAGACTTCAAAAAAATGGAATAGCTAAAGATCAAGAAGTTCTGAAGCTTCATCCTAGTGATAATCTTGGTCATAGCCTTGTGACAAACCCACTATTATTTAAAGAGTAAATTAATCCGCATACGCCTATAATAATATACCATATA
>NW_011635513.1:0-285 GCF_000512975.1 Sesamum indicum
GAGTAAGGAAATGGACCTTAAGGCTAATAAACCTAGTCAAAACCAACACGAGGTGAATTCTGTTAGGGGAAAATCTAAGTTTAGAAATTCTAGATATAATAACAGAAGCAAAAGTAGGAGTAACTCCTATAATGATGACAAAACCAGAGAGAGACGTTGTTATAACTGTGGTATAAAAGGACACTACATTAAGGATTGTAGAAAACCTAGAAACGATAATCGAGATAGATATGAAGAAAAAGAAAAGGCTAATAACGTTTCTGATGAGAATAATGGTGAAGTCTT
>NW_011635514.1:0-285 GCF_000512975.1 Sesamum indicum
AATTAAAGTGCTGATTGTAAAAATATATGTTCTTGTAATACTTTCATTATTTATATATATTCTTGGATAAGGATACTTCACTATTAATCTTTAATGTTGTTAACCAATGCCGTGTAGTAGGTGTTCAAACTAGATTTAAATCAATTTATTGCTTTTCAGACAACCTACTGCTTGTGTCACATAGGTTAAATATTTCCAGAACAAGAATCTTCCTGCTGTCTGAGGAATAGATAATTCTTGAAATTCAAGTGTCATTATCCACAACTATTTTACAAGTCCAACATG
>NW_011635515.1:0-285 GCF_000512975.1 Sesamum indicum
AATATAACTTTCAAAGTTTGCCATACAGTCAATTTTTCATGATTAGGTTCTTTGTGATATTCCAGTTGGAACCTTTCTAATATTACCACATTCAGTAAACCTCGAATATACATTTATTTTTTACATTAAATATTATTCATATGATGCTGGAAGCTACTATTGCTATAGCCTTTCAAAACCAACCTCCATTAATATGTGTCAAGAGCTTTTGTCTAATCCTTATTCAGGTGTTAAAGATAGCCCTTCAACAGCTGTTTGTTGCCTCATCCGTGCACACTCGACATA
>NW_011635516.1:0-285 GCF_000512975.1 Sesamum indicum
GAGTAAGGAAATGGACCTTAAGGCTAATAAACCTAGTCAAAACCAACACGAGGTGAATTCTGTTAGGGGAAGATCTAAGTTTAGAAATTCTAGATATAATAACAGAAGCAAAAGTAGGAGTAAGAGTAGAAATGAAAATCGGAATAAATCTAGACCTAGAGAGAACTCCTATAATGATGACAAAACCAAAGAGAGACGTTGTTATAACTGTGGAATAAAAGGACACTACTTTAAGGATTGTAGAAAACCTAGAAAGGATAATCGAGATAGATATGAAGAAAAAGA
>NW_011635517.1:0-285 GCF_000512975.1 Sesamum indicum
TTCCTTTTATACTAACTTGCAGTTATTATTAAGCTTAACAAATTTACAACACATACTTGGGTCTGACCAACATTTGGGTCAAATTTCGTCGAATTCTGAGAATGTTCGAAATTTAGTAGTTTTGCACGATTTTATTAAACCAAGTTTATTTTTCTTTTATACTAACTTGTATTTATTATTACGCTTAGAAAATTTAAAATACAAATGCTTGTGTCTAGACCTGCGATTGAGAGTTATTATTACGCTTAGCAAATTCAGAATACAAATGCTCGGGTCTAGACCTGC
>NW_011635518.1:0-285 GCF_000512975.1 Sesamum indicum
AGACAACGACCCTTCTTTGTAAGATAAAAAATACAATTTAACCTATATAACATTTCTAAGTAAAGCAAGAAAGATGGCGAAAACAACTGTTAATCATCTAGAAGCAAAACAAAAACTTAAATTTAAAAAATTCATTTTTCTCTAGGTATTAAAATAATTTAAAAAAAATACTATATCGACTTATATTTATTTATACCAACACAAAAAAGAAAGACCTCTGCATTCTCAAATAACAACTAATGATACCATAATACCATTCCAATTTTTAAGTATGACAAATATAAT
>NW_011635519.1:0-285 GCF_000512975.1 Sesamum indicum
AACTTGATGGTAACACTACAAAAAGGCAGGATTTGGGTAGATTTTGAAATGTTTAACTTTGGACGATTTCAGGATCACAAAACCTATTTGGACTGGAGTTTGGAATGGATGGAAATCCGCCCCTACAGTTGGCGTTACAAAAATGTAGGAACGGTTTATGTAAAAAGCAGTTGCAACTAGGAATGGTAATGTATCGGTCGTTGAAAACAGTTCCTAATATCGATTTAGCCCAAAAAATTTCAATTTAAGAATTGGAACAGTTGGGGATAGTCTTTCTAATGGTTA
>NW_011635520.1:0-285 GCF_000512975.1 Sesamum indicum
ACAAAGAAGGGCTTCCATGTTGCAAACAACTTACTTACATGCTTAACAAAATTCTTTTGGGAGCTACCTTCTATTCTTTGTTGTGCAAGTAGAGTTTGATCTTGGGTGATCGACGTCCAACTTCTGGGGAGGATGTTGGAAATGATGGTGATGGCCATGAAAGTGCAACTACAATATAGCGTCTCAAGGATCCAGGCTGAAGAAAGAGGAAGATGCGCTATCCATACAACATGTTTTTTATATCTGAAAATGCATTTCTCATACATATATAGCTTTTATGTCCAG
>NW_011635521.1:0-285 GCF_000512975.1 Sesamum indicum
AACCCCAACTCAAGATGCACAATAGGCCAGGCTTTGTTAACCCAATCCAAAACCGGATTGAACCAATTAAAAAGGGGGTTGGTTTGGCCTATGTCTACTTGGGACCATGCTGGTCCTTGGCCGGTCCCAGGAATCAATACTTGGGACCAGCCCAACCTAGTGGCTCGAAACCACCTGGCCTTGTAACGGGCTTGTTGGGCCTTCTTTTAAAAATATTATATATTCTTAACTATTATTTTTCTACATATAAATTTTTATGTGATTTAATTTATTATTTATTTATTT
>NW_011635522.1:0-285 GCF_000512975.1 Sesamum indicum
TGTCTGCCGCCGTCGGCAGTTTTTTCTCAATTTTTTTTCAAACTTTTGGGACGCACAATATAACTGAATATAATAAAATATATATTTCGCGATACAAATACGATGCGTGAAAAATTAAAAAATTATTCTAATGTGTCTTCATATTTTTCCCTTTTTTTCTATTTATTTATTATTTTTTTTAATAATTAAATAAATATTTTATTAACTCAAAAATAAATTATTTCAGAAAAAATGAATTAATCGTGTGATTTTGTGGCGACGTGAAAATTTTTCATGCAGCAGTCG
>NW_011635523.1:0-285 GCF_000512975.1 Sesamum indicum
CTAGGCCGGAAAACACAGAAGAGAATGCAAGCTCTTTGAAAGGGAACTTCATCCGTAAGCGGGAGGACTCGCAATTGAATAAGCTGTTGATGCAATAAAGGCTCTGATCCTAGGAGCTGCACATGATGGGGAATAGCCGGTGCATCGGGATTCGGTAAGTGTTCACTAAACCGCAGTTGGGGGCATTGCCGCTGTGATCTTTTCTGCTGTGATTGAATCAGTAAGCGCTGCAGATCTGATCTATAAAGAATTACCCTCATTCGATCTCAGATGGGATGAATACAA
>NW_011635524.1:0-285 GCF_000512975.1 Sesamum indicum
TCACCTTTTTGGCTGGAAGGTTTTGTTCAACAACTGTATTAATCACCCGCCAATTCTTATGCTGTCAAAGAATTGTATAAGCGAGAAGGAAGTTACTTCAATGTGAGTCCAAGCACTCAAGCAAGAACACAATCTCTACCACAAGAGCAGATTAACTGTATTAATCTCTACCAGAATCTATTCTCACCTTTTTGGCTGGAAGGTTTTGTTCAATAACTGTATTAATCACCCGCCAATTCTTATGCTGTCAAAGAGTTGTATAAGCGAGGAGGAAGTTACTTCAAC
>NW_011635525.1:0-285 GCF_000512975.1 Sesamum indicum
ACAAAAATGAACCTAAATTGTTATGCAGAAAGGAAAGGCTACCAAGTAACATAGAAATGACAGCAACGCAAGAAACCCAAATATGACTGCCATTTGTCTATTATTTCTTATCAAGCAAAAAAAGTCACCTCTGGACCTTACATTTTTCTTTTTATGTCTATTCTGAACCCTGATCCAATTTAACCATCTTAACAACTATTCAAGTCAAACGTTTCTCTTAAAAAAATGACTTTAACGTTTTTTATTGGTAAATGGTTATTCACCTTTGTTCCCCATTCTGAGAGC
>NW_011635526.1:0-285 GCF_000512975.1 Sesamum indicum
AGTTATTATTACACTTAGCAAATTTACCACACAAATTCTTGGGTCTAGACCAACGTTCGGGTCAAGCTGAGCACGTTCAAAATTTAGTTGTTTTACACAGTTTATTAAAGCAAAGTTTGTTTCCCTTTTATACAAACTTGTAGTTATTATTACGCTTAGCAAATTTATCACACAAATTTTGTGGTCTAGAGCAACGTTTGGGTCAATATTCGTCGAATTGTGAAAACGTTCAGAATTTAGCTATTTTGCACGATTTTATTAAAACAAAACTTGTTACCCTTTTGT
>NW_011635527.1:0-285 GCF_000512975.1 Sesamum indicum
TGTTGATCTTATGGTTACCTCCTGGATATGGAATTCCATATCCAGAGAAATTGTTGAATCCTTTATGTTTGTTAACTCATCTCGAGAACTTTGGTTGGAGATACAAAGTCGGTACGGCAGAAGCAACGGACCGATGATCTATCGGATTCAACGCGAGATTTCTTCCATCTCGCAGCATGACATGTCTCTTACTGCATATGTGACAAAGCTGAAAACTTCCTGGAATGAACTGTTAAGTTTGGCACCCAGTCCAAAGTGTACGTGTGGTGGCTGCACCTGTGGGGT
>NW_011635528.1:0-285 GCF_000512975.1 Sesamum indicum
TTTCACATTGAATCCACAAAGTCCTGTAATTTTGAGTTGCGTCGAGATCATTAGTCCTTTCTCCTAGAGTTAAATCACTACTCTTCACGTGGGTTTCTACATTGGACCTTCCACTTTCACTACTAGTCGATTCTCCATTTATAAATAGCGGACCTAGAAATTTAACTATCACTTACAATGGACGTATCAATAGAGATTTGAGAATGAAGACAACTGTCAATGCACCTAGTAATGTGATTATTCCTACAAGATTGAGTATCGTACATGTAACGATTATATAAGGAA
>NW_011635529.1:0-285 GCF_000512975.1 Sesamum indicum
GATGCAACAAATATTAGAGATTGGATATGGGTTGACTGTACATCCATCATAAACTTAGTATAAATAGAACTGTATATCTAAATTTGTATCTATATACATCTATATTTATATAAAAAGTATGAATAGCACTAAACATTTCTTGCAATTTTTAGTTTGACTAAACTAACCTTATAATAAATTTAGAATTATATTATATAGTCCTTTTCGAGTTGTGATACTAGGAAGTTTTCAGATGTAGTATATTATGGATAAAACGAATTACCTACTAGCCAAATTATTTGGTTT
>NW_011635530.1:0-285 GCF_000512975.1 Sesamum indicum
TTTTGATTAATCTTATATGTGCATTAAAAGGATATATCTTTATAGATAAATTTAAAACGAAGCACATTTTTTGTCATTAACAGGTAATTATCATCATGCTCCCAAACTTAATAAATAACTACTCAACAAAACAAACCCAATTCAATTTTAAAAACTAATAAAATATATTAATTTTAAACATACATGAATAAAAAAATAATGGAACACATTAACTTGTTGAAATGGATGATCTGCAGCTGCTCTATTCCAGCTGCTGTTGAACAGAGTACTAACAAGAGGAAGAAG
>NW_011635531.1:0-285 GCF_000512975.1 Sesamum indicum
TAGGATCCAAATTAGAGCCCCTATAATTTGTCCACACCACACTAAGAAAGAGATATAGTTCTTGTTCTATTGCTAGATAGAACAAAGAACTAGAAGAAAAACAACTCTAAACAAACGCTATTGATTAGTGATTTTGGCATGTTTTATGTTCTAAGCTGAATCCAGTTCAATATAGAACAAAAAGGAGAACATTTTTGGAGAGAAAAAGGGAGCGAAATTTCGTCGCTTTTGTTGTTTGTTGTGCATGATATGTGTGTAGTTTTTGTATATTACATATAATTAAAT
>NW_011635532.1:0-285 GCF_000512975.1 Sesamum indicum
AGACAACGACCCTTCTTTGTAAGATAAAAAATACAATTTAACCTATATAACATTTCTAAGTAAAGCAAGAACGATGGCGAAAACAACTGTTAATCATCTAGAACCAAAACAAAAACTTAAATTTACTAGATTCATTTTTCTCTAGGTATTAAAATAATTAAAAAAATACTATATCGACTTATATTTATTTATACTAACACAAAAAAGAAAGACCTCTGCATTCTCAAATAACAACTAATGACACCATAATACCATACTAATTTTTAAGTATGACAAAATAACCCT
>NW_011635533.1:0-285 GCF_000512975.1 Sesamum indicum
TAAAAGATATATATCTATTGGTTATAGTTATTAAATATATTAAAAAAATAGTTTATGCATGAACTAATAAAGAATATATGAGTTCTTGATTGCAAAAAGTTCACTATATTAACTTAGATATTATCACAAATATTATAGGTAGCCGTTAGCATGCACCATTTGATATTATCTATCTAAATTCATAATATTAGCCGAAGCTACCACACGTTAATCATTAATGAGATCACTCAAGTGATTTAAATTTCAAATATATATAGAAATAAATCCGAATCGAAAAGTGCACAT
>NW_011635534.1:0-285 GCF_000512975.1 Sesamum indicum
AGCAAATTCTACCACACAAATTCTTCAGTCTAGACCAACGTTTGGGTCAAGTTTCGTCGAATTCTGAGAACGTTCAAAATTTTGCTTTTTTGCACGGTTTTGTTAAAGCAAGTTTGTTTCCCTTTTATACAAACTTGTAGTTTTATTACGCTTAGAAAATTTGGCACAAAAATTCTTGGGACTAGACCAATATTTGGGTCATGTTTCGTCGAATTCTGAGAACGTTCAAAATTTAGCTGTTTTGCACGGTTTTATTAAAGCAAAGTTTGTTTCCCTTTTATACAA
>NW_011635535.1:0-285 GCF_000512975.1 Sesamum indicum
CATCAAGTTACTATACAATTTGGTAATTTGAATGGTGATTTTGACATTTGTGCATATATCTTCCAGTGCAATACTTAGTTCAAGACAATTAACTAAGCAATTTATTAATATTGAAATATCCCTTACCGCATCTGAAATATCACAGTGAAGCTTAGTTACAGAATCCCCACGTCCAAGCTCTTCAGCAAATCCATATGCTATATATGTTTTAGGCCCAAGGTCCGGTTTCAGCATTTCAGTTGACAATTTTGAAGCCAAATTCAGAATTCCAGAACGTGGGTGTGT
>NW_011635536.1:0-285 GCF_000512975.1 Sesamum indicum
CTCTCTCTCTCTCTCTCTCTCTCTCCCTCTGATTAAGCTCTCTCTCTCTCTGTCTCGCTCTCTCTCTCTCTGTCTCTCTTTCTCTCTCATCAAGCTCTCTCTCTCTCTCGCTCTCTCTCTCTCATCAACCTCTCTCTCTCTCATCAAGCTCTCTCTCTCTCTCACTCTAATCAAGCTCTCTCTCTTTCTCTCTCTCTCTCTCAATCTGTCTCTTTCTCTCGCTCTCTCTCTCTCGTCAACCTCTCTCGTTCTCTCTCTCTCTCTCTCTGTCTCGATCTCTCTCTC
>NW_011635537.1:0-285 GCF_000512975.1 Sesamum indicum
TGTGAGGGGTCTGCTAATAGTCCCATAGTCCTTGATGAACCTCCTATAGTAACCAGTGAGTCCCAGAAAACCTCTCAATGCCTTGACATTTGAGGGAACAGGCCAGTTCACCATGCTTTCAATCTTTCCTGGATCAGTTGCAACTCCCTCCCAAGAAATTATATGTCCCAAGTATTCCACCTTCTTTTGAGCAAAATAGCATTTACTTTGCTTAGCATACAGCTGGTGCTTCCTCATCAATTCCATCACCTTCTTGAGGTGCACTAGGTGCATTCCCCAGTCTTT
>NW_011635538.1:0-285 GCF_000512975.1 Sesamum indicum
GCTACCTGAAAAATCCTAAATTACACGAAAAAGTTATAAAGATTCAAAATAAATTTGAGCTTGAAATATGTAATGAACATCCAAAATGTATTTTGGCATAGAAAAAAAATATTATGGGTCTCCCTTACTGGAATGAACTTTCAGAGAGAAGTATCTCCACTAACGTAAATTCTTGCTAAATGAACTCTGAATATTTAGAATTATACAAAAATAAAATTAAATCTCTAATAGAGAAAAAATTAATTAGATCCTCGAAATTACCTTGTCCATGCACTGCTTTTTATT
>NW_011635539.1:0-285 GCF_000512975.1 Sesamum indicum
AGATGCTTTTCTCTCCCATATTATTTGTATGTTGTATGTGCTTTGAGGTAGATACACATCATATTTATATGATAATGGACAATTTGGGCCGTTTTATTGTAGTGGAGGCAGCTTTTCTTTTGATGATCATCATCGATCTCCCTTGTTCTGTTTTATCCCTACATGTCAATTTATTTTGGAATCTACATAGAGGACGTCTCTAAGGAACAAGAAGAATGTGAGGTTTATAAGGTGACTCTTGTGCAATACGATAATTTTAATGATTCAAAGGCCCTCATGGTATGT
>NW_011635540.1:0-285 GCF_000512975.1 Sesamum indicum
CAATCCACAAGCTGGGCTACAAATGTTCTGTAAACGTGTCTCTGGAGTCCAATACTTCTTGGAACATCATCATAAAACTTTTTACATTCTTACTAATGCTCCTACGAGCAAAGATAAGAATTTTTCAGATAATGGTTATTACTTAGCCAGGTGCAGAGATGAGGATGTGCAGTCACGTAATTTGCAGGTAATTTATTGAGGTGTATTCTAGGTTTAGATCAAGTAGATTTATTCATGTGCTTCATAAGACATTACCTAGGGGATAGGCTGTTTCTCGCTTGAAAT
>NW_011635541.1:0-285 GCF_000512975.1 Sesamum indicum
GTTGTAAATTTGCTAGGCATAATAATAACTACAAGTTAGTATAAAAGGGAAAACAAACTTGTTTGAATAAATCCGTGCAAAACATCTAAATTTTGAGCATTCTCAGGATTCGACGAAACATGATCCAAACGTAGGTCTAGACCCAAGAGTTTGTGTGTTAAATTTTATAAGGGTAATAATAACTACAAGTTAGTTTAAAAGGGAAACAAATTTTATTTAATAAAACCTTGCACAATAGTTAACTTTTGAACGTTTCTCAAAATTCAATAAAACTTGACCCAATTG
>NW_011635543.1:0-285 GCF_000512975.1 Sesamum indicum
ATGAGGGTGTTGTGACACACTCCTCAATCCATTTCACGAATGTATGAGGGAACCCAAATAACTCCATCACATCAATCAGGAAATTCCACTCCACCGTATCATATGCTTTTCGAATGTCCACTTTTAAAGTACATCGGGGTGGTAGATGGGTCTGGTTATATCCCGTAAATAGTTCCTGCGCCAACATAATATTGTCTCCTATGCTTCGTCCGGACACAAACGCCGCTTGGCACGGACTAATAAGTTTGTCTAGTATCACACTCAACCGTTGGACAAGGAGCTTGG
>NW_011635544.1:0-285 GCF_000512975.1 Sesamum indicum
ATTCGCGCATTTGCCTATCTTAAATTGGCACTACAGCCGTTGGCGTTGGAGAAGATTCATTCCTCCTTGCAGTGGAGGTTCCAAAAGAAGGGCCGAAAGTCCTCTATTCTACTCTGAGGTAGACCTAAAGTCAAGATCTGGAGTACTTTATTCAATTCCTGGATTTGCTGAAAGGGCAAAAGAAGCGCTATTTCACAATTTTACAGACCCCGTAGTGGTATCGCCCACAGAGGTTCCAAAACCGGCGTTTTTATATAGTGACGTTGAGCTTTACGAGGGGAGAAG
>NW_011635545.1:0-285 GCF_000512975.1 Sesamum indicum
GAGAGTCGTGTTCATTCTTTAATTGAGGACCTTAACCTTGGACTGGACTGTATTACCTTAGTTTAGTAACTGTATTAGTGATGCAGGAACATTATTTACATATAGTTTGATATTATGCTTCAAACTGGCTGGTTTTTGTGGTTAGCTGCTTCTAGATGTATTTTACACAATTATGATAATGTTTGACTCTAAAGTTGTGTATGAACTACAAGTATGCAATATGTTTTTTCTATTACGGAAAAAAAAAAAAAGGAATGGGATATGTTTTCTATTGGCTATAACTGG
>NW_011635546.1:0-285 GCF_000512975.1 Sesamum indicum
AAGATTCTTTCCCTTTTATACTAACTTGTAGTTATTATTACGCTTAGGAAATTTAACACACAAATTCTTGGTTCTAGACCTTCGTTTGGGTCGAGTTATCCAATTCTGAGAACGCTCAAAATTTAACGGTTTTGCTCGGTTTTATTGAAACAAGTTTGTTTCCCTTTTATACTAACTTGTAGTTATTATTATGCTTTGCCAATTTACAACACATATGCTTAGGTCTAGACCAATGTTTGGGTCAAGTTTCGTCGAATACTGAGAACGTTCAAAATTTAGCTGTTT
>NW_011635547.1:0-284 GCF_000512975.1 Sesamum indicum
GCTTTACCCGGACTAAATTTTCATAGGGCATTCTAAGCTCTTACTCGAACTGGGCCCATTGGGCTCCACTTTGGCTTTGCATTCTTTTGAGTTTTGAAGATCTCTTTCTTTTTTTTTTTGGACAACTTGGGCCTCATTAGGCGATTGTATTTTTATGGGCATCATTATACTCCTCAATCTAATAGATGGAAACTTCAAAACTTATTAGAATAGCCATCTCAAAGGCAAGAGACTAGCTTGAAGAGGAAGCCACTTTTTCTTCTTACAGAAAAATATTAGTGGCA
>NW_011635548.1:0-284 GCF_000512975.1 Sesamum indicum
TTGTAGTATTCGTTATATTTATCCATTTTAATCTATCAACATTATCTTTTGCTGATAGATGAAGATGGATAAACGTAACAAGTTCTACGGGCAAAATTCAATTGATGGGCTAAACAAGATTAAAGGCATGCGTGATCTGTTTGTATGCTGTAACCAAAGAAATATACATTTTTGAATAATTATTAATTATTGAAAATATTGTTCTCAATTTGCTTTCTATTTCTAATGATTATGTAATTGTACTTTAATTTGAAATATAACCTTAATATTGTTATTGTTGACAT
>NW_011635549.1:0-284 GCF_000512975.1 Sesamum indicum
AAACAAGAGTTGATAACTTTTTTTTTCTTTTTTCTTTTTAAATTTTTATGAATATTTAATTTACCGTTGATTGATTTTTTTTTTTTTTGGACGGGAGACACAAATCGATTAAACTCCAAAGGCTTGAGGAGATGTTCATGTATGTGATGAAAAGTCTACCCATCCCTTTATTGCTCGATCGATCCAGACTCCGACAACAATGCACAAGACATTGGGAACACTACTGATGGGGGAGGACGATTTAAATTTTCAATACGGATCTTTTATTTTTTATTAAATTGTGT
>NW_011635550.1:0-284 GCF_000512975.1 Sesamum indicum
AAGTTTTAAATATATCTAGAAGTAGAAGGAATTGAATTTGAGACAAAGAAGATGGATAGAACTGCTGAAGGATTATGGTTGCACTATTGACTTCCATCCCCGGAAGGCAAACGTGGTAGCAGATGCTTTGAGTAGAAAGAGTTCAAGTACATTAGCCAATTTGGGGTCTATGAATACGAAATTGGAGTCACAATCAGACGTTGCTATTGGAGATGAGGCCTATGAATATAAAATTGGAGGTTGATCAGGTAGCGGGTTTGTTAGCAGCCTTGTGACTTAAACCA
>NW_011635551.1:0-284 GCF_000512975.1 Sesamum indicum
GCCTCCTCTTCCTCCGGCGCGTCATTCTCTGCATCCTCTCAATATACATCGAGCCTCCACCCCTTCTTCTAATAACAGACATCGAAAGACGCTAGGAAAACTCTTTTTTCAACCTTGCCCTTTCTTTTGTTCGGAATATGCATCAGTCTTTAGAACTACTTACATGGCTCGATCTACTACGAAAGAAGCTGGATTAGAAGTAAGAATCCAACTAGAGTGACTTAGGCGATCGCATCTCTATTCTATCTAATAATTTCATACTTTTCAATAGAATCAATGGGAAT
>NW_011635552.1:0-284 GCF_000512975.1 Sesamum indicum
AGACGTGGAATGGGCATCGAGGAAGTGGAGGGGGAAGCATATTGTTAATGTTGCTTATCGAGCATTGCTTGGTGCATGCATATACCATATATGGCGAGAGAGGAATTTGAGACGATTTGAGCACACCCATCTGCTGGAAGCTGTATTAGCTACTTACATCATTGAAGACGTTAGACAGAGGATAATTAGTATTAATCTTTCCAGTTCTATTACTACATGTGCACTCTATAGACTTTGGCGTATCCCTTGGTCTGTTGGGGGTACCACCATTTGATTGTTGTACT
>NW_011635553.1:0-284 GCF_000512975.1 Sesamum indicum
AGTATGCAGTTTTCTCCTCTTAGTCAGTTAGAGTACAACTCACATTTTGTTTGTACAGAGAGAACATAATTATATGGATTACTTGTGGTGAATTACCTTGTGGTGTTTGATATGTATATATATATAATATTGTAGGTTGATAGTACTTGCTATGACATGTTGGGATTACGTATGCAAATTTATATATATGAACACAGGGATTACCTTAACTAAGACGTTTAGGGTAGATATAGCCCTTGTAGCGAAGGGGGTGCTACATTAGGTGGTATCAGAGCAGGGATTAG
>NW_011635554.1:0-284 GCF_000512975.1 Sesamum indicum
AATTCTGCATTGATCACAGCCACGCAATAATTGTTGACTGTAATTTTTGCTAGTGTTGTTAAAATATTTGTTATGACTATAAGACATAACAAAAACATTTGCTCTGTGTCATAACCATCATAATTATAATAACTATTTACCACTATTTTTAGTTCAAAGCCAAACAATAGTAAATTTCTTCTAGTTATATATTTGTTAATTAATATTTCAATAAATTAAATTAAATAACAAAAAACCCATCTTTAAGTCTTTCAACATGATTCCATTCCTGTCAAGAAAGAACT
>NW_011635555.1:0-284 GCF_000512975.1 Sesamum indicum
CGTGTTTCCTTATACTAGTTTTGGATCTGGCTGTTCTGAGCCTGTTCAACACTATACTGTTAATCTGATTATTTCTTATATTTTTGTTCATATTTGTTATTATTCAAAGTCTTTAATATTGGTCTGTAATATTTTAAGGAGTTTCGTACTCTATTCTCTATAGTAGTTGATAGGTCATTTTATTAAAGGAAATACCACGAGAGGCTTCAACTCTCTACAGTGGTATCAGAGCCTCGTCGTTGATCGACGATCTCGCTTTGGTGGTGGTAACCTCTGAAATTCCT
>NW_011635556.1:0-284 GCF_000512975.1 Sesamum indicum
TACGCAGGCAACTCCATTATTCCTTTTCTCAAGCATTTGATTCTTTATTTTTCCTTCTTTAATTCCTTTTTCTGAATTGATTTGTTAATTCGTCATCATGTATAATGTGCCAACCCAAATTGATTTGTTAATTGATTTGGCCGGATAATTTCATCCAACCCAAATTCAAATTTATCTTGTGAAGATTCCGGTGTGCTATTGCTGGATCCCATTTCTTGTGCTCTGTGAGCAAGTTTAACGGAGCCTCAGGTACATATTTAATTATTTTAAATTAATTTTCTTTC
>NW_011635557.1:0-284 GCF_000512975.1 Sesamum indicum
GATGTAGCATGCCTAACCACATAAGCATCATACCATCATCTTCATTTAAAGTTATTGTAACAATTAGGCTAAGGCTGGAATACCTTCTAAAATTCCTCATCTCGTAATTGCAACTTGTTCTGCACAAGAACCTTGATTCAAGAAAAAGTTTCACCATCATTGATCATCAATAAGAATGGTTCGCCAAGAGTTTTAATTTGCTGCCAGAAGCAAAATGAATATATAAGAATTAAAAGGAAGAAAATGAAAGAGATGCACTTGCAGTTGAAATACAGACGTAGAAT
>NW_011635558.1:0-284 GCF_000512975.1 Sesamum indicum
ACACTGATAGGGACGGATCCCCTTATTAGAACTCATCCTCCTCGCTATACACTCCGATTGCATTAGACAAGACTTATGATGATCATGTATGTGACACAATCACCTCTCGTGCAGATCGAGGATACAGTCATCGTATGCACGTGACTGCTATGATTCCTCAAGTTTAAGGACTACTCCTATACTATCAGAGCCGGGGACTCAAGTCATACCGATCAAGCCTCGAAGGATTCCATATGATGATCCTCGCAAGTCAGTTCAGTTAGTGGACCACCTTGTCAATAAAC
>NW_011635559.1:0-284 GCF_000512975.1 Sesamum indicum
AGGATGACTGAGAATGAAAGAACAAACCTTTCGACTGCTCACCTTTGAGATAACGTTAAAACGTAAGGCAGCCCTGCAATGGACATCACAGGGGTGATTAAGGAATTGGCTAAGCTACTGCACATAATGTGATATGTCGGGGTGTGTGAAGCCTAGATACAATAGACGCCCAATTAACCTTCTGTATTGAATAGGTTGAGGATGTAAGGGGCCACAATTGTCACTGAGTTTAAGTTCCAAAGGAAATGGAGTAGACACAGACTTGGCAGAGAGCATACCAATAT
>NW_011635560.1:0-284 GCF_000512975.1 Sesamum indicum
CTCACTAGGATCGAAAGGTAAGTTTTAGACTAAACTACGCTATTCAAAGCATCGAGAAAGAGTGATAAGCTCTATAATTCCTTATGGCTATGTGTATTCACCGGGAATAGGTATTTTCCTGCAGTCACTAGCTCTTATTCAATAGAATAAGTAGTAGTAGTCCCTTCCTACTATTAGGCGAGCTTCCGGCTTCACTCTACCTGTCTAAAAGCGCTTTCAAACTCTTACTTAGAAATTGAGCTACCCTTATCTTAGGTTCTACTGGAAACTGCTTCCTGTATCAC
>NW_011635561.1:0-284 GCF_000512975.1 Sesamum indicum
TTTTTTTTTTTTGTTGTGTTATCCATGAAGCAATGCCAATTGAAGCATGCACACTATTCAACAGTTTTAGATATTATTAGCTTTTTGATCACTTCAGGGTGACAACATTGTTTGAAAAGATCTTGTCATCTGGGTATTAATTACGGATTTGTGCTGTTGAGAAAGAATGCAATGATTTCCTATGTGACTGTGAAGACTTTGGGAGTAGGATGACATTTCTGAAGTTACTAGTGGAGACGATGCAAATGATTCTAAGTATGTTTTTGGTTTGCAGTCAATCCGAA
>NW_011635562.1:0-284 GCF_000512975.1 Sesamum indicum
CCTTTATACAAACTTATAGTTATTATTACGCTTAACAAATTTACCACACAAATTCTTGGGTCTATTCCAACATTTAGGTCAAGTTTCCTCGAATTATGAGAATGTTCAAAATTTAGCTGTTTTGCAAAGTTTTATTAGAGGAAGTTTGCTCCTTTTATACAAACTTGTAGTTATTATTACGCTCTGGAAATTTATCAAGCAAATTCTTGGGTCTAGACCAACGTTTGGGTCAAGGTTCTTCAAATTCTGAGAACATTCAAAATTTAACTGTTTTGCACGGTTTT
>NW_011635563.1:0-284 GCF_000512975.1 Sesamum indicum
AATTAAAGTGCTGATTGTAAAAATATATGTTCTTGTAATACTTTCATTATTTATATATATTCTTGGATAAGAATACTTCACTATTAATCTTTAATGTTGTTAACAATGCCGTGTAGTAGGTGTTCAAACTAGATTTAAATCAATTTATTGCTTTTCAGACAACCTACTGCTTGTGTCACATAGGTTAAATATTTCCAGAACAAGAATCTTCCGGCTGTCTGAGGAATAGATAATTCTTGAAATTCAAGTGTCATTATCCACAACTATTTTACAAGTCCAACATG
>NW_011635564.1:0-284 GCF_000512975.1 Sesamum indicum
ACACTGATAGGGACGGATCCCCTTATTAGAACTCATCCTCCTCGCTATACACTCCGATTGCATTAGACAAGGCTTATGATGATCATGTATGTGACACAATCACCTCTCGTGCAGATCGAGGATACAGTCATCGTATGCACGTGACTGCTATGATTCCTCAAGTTTAAGGACTACTCCTATACTATCAGAGCCGGGGACTCAAGTCATACCGACCAAGCCTCGAAGGATTCCATATGATGATCCTCGCAAGTCAGTTCAGTTAGTGGACCACCTTGTCAATAAAC
>NW_011635565.1:0-284 GCF_000512975.1 Sesamum indicum
TACACACACACACCCCACACATCAACCTCTCTCTCTCTCTCTCTCTCTGTCTCTCTCTCTCTCTCGCTCTCTCTCTCTCTCTGTCTCGCTCTCTCTCTCTCTTTCTCCCTCGTCAAGCTCTCTCTCTCTCTCATCAACCTCTCTCTCTCATCAACCTCTCTGTCTCTCTCTCTATCACATCAAGCTCTCTCTCTCTCTCTCTCTCTCTCTCTGTCTCTCTCTCTCCCTCTCATTAAGCTCTCTCTCTCTCTCTCTCTTTCTCTCTCATCAAGCTCTCTCTCTCT
>NW_011635566.1:0-284 GCF_000512975.1 Sesamum indicum
CCATTCTCATTTCGAAATGTCAAGAACTCCTACTAAATAAACACCACCTCGATCCCATCGAAGGGTGTGTCTCCATAACCAGTTTGGATCTCCACTTCAAGTCTAATTTCTCCAAACTTTTCAAAAGTCCTTAGACTTTTGAACCCTCTACTTTTATTTTCATATTTAGTGGCTTACAGATCTCAATTTTGGATTCAATCAGACAGATTGTTTGACAAGCATTTCTTTGTCCCACAAAGTGTTTTCACAGCTTTATTCCTTCTCAGGAAGGATTCACAAGTTAG
>NW_011635567.1:0-284 GCF_000512975.1 Sesamum indicum
ACATAGGATAAGCATTTCAATGTGGTAAACCATAGCTAAAAGGTTGATATTTTATTAATCTTGTGTTCTTCTTGTTGAAGTTGTTCCTCTCTATGATTTGGATTTCTTATGTTCAACTTTCGTTATGTGATAAGCTTTCAATGTTTTTAGCTCATTGGCATGCCTTTTTTTGTTTTCCTTTAATAGCTCAAATTAATATCCTGATCATTTGGTTGTAGAAATCGGGAATTTCAACAATCCGTGAAGGAGATTAAGGAGAAAGCAGAGGACTTGAAAGGGGTGAA
>NW_011635568.1:0-284 GCF_000512975.1 Sesamum indicum
AGTGGGGAGAGTAGTTCTTTGAAGTATCCATGTTTTGTTTATCGTTTACACAAATATACAACTCTATGCAATGTTGTCAAAAACTCAACAATGAGCACAAGCCAAAAGAGGCCCAGTGGCTGAGAGCATTAAGAAGACTCGCTTTCGTTACGGCACCGGGGGTTCCCCTAACCAAGCCACTGCCTTTGAGTCGCCAGCTCATTCTTCAACAGGCACGCTGTCACGGGCCTTTCTCCTCCCACTGCTTGAGAGCTTATGGTTTCATGTTCTATTTCACTCCCCAG
>NW_011635569.1:0-284 GCF_000512975.1 Sesamum indicum
AAAATCTTTCATTGCTTGACCGTGTTAGCTCCTGCAATAATTGAATCTTAATTATTAATTGATGAACTAGACCAATAAACATACATGTGCCACACTATTTTAAACAAATTCCTAGAATCTTGGCTTTATTGTTTGAATGTAGATATAAATCCCATCCATAAATCACTAGTGTTCACTAATATGTTCACCAATTTTGAATTTTTCTTTTTCGAAGAGTTTGTTTCAAAAATCAAAGCTCAAAATGAAAAAATTGAATTTACACTTTGAAGATTGAGAACTTACTA
>NW_011635570.1:0-284 GCF_000512975.1 Sesamum indicum
ACAAACTTGCTTTAATAAAACCGTGCAAAATAGCTAAATTTTGAACGTTCTCAGAATTCGATGAAACTTGAACCAATCGTTTGCCTAGACACAAGAATTGTGTGATAAATTTTCTAAGCGTAATAATAACTACAAGTTTGTATATATCAGAAATAAACTTGCTTTCATGAAACCGTGCAAAACAGCTAAATTTTGAACGTTCTAAGATTTCGTGGAAACTTGACCTAAACATTGGTCTAGACCCAAGAATTTGTATGGTAAATTTGCTTAGCATAATAATAACT
>NW_011635571.1:0-284 GCF_000512975.1 Sesamum indicum
GATTAGATTTTCTGCTCGCATCTTGTGTGTCCAAATAATCTCAGGAGTGTCAGAATCAGAAACCATTGCTGTGGCAAAAGCAACTGGGCCGCTATGTTCCAGTACATAAAGCAATGACTAGGTAAGAGGCCACCTAAAACACTTCGTTTCGCCAAAGGTAGAGAAGAGGAAACTGCAGCTTCCTACCACCATGAAAAGCTTGATAAACATGAGTCACCGAGAAGAGTTGGGCAACTGAAAGAAGATTAGATCCAGGGTAAGCCAGAGCAAAATAAAATGCGCCT
>NW_011635572.1:0-284 GCF_000512975.1 Sesamum indicum
ATTTCATTTCTGTCCATATATCTCGTTTTATTTTTCTGAGGTGCTTATCCCCCTGATTACCCTCCTGGCCGGACCCGTGAGGTCGTCGGGTATCTGGATTTGGGTGTTAGGCTGGAGAGGCCTTGGTCTCGTGGCGTTTATTTTATAGCGGTGGTTATCTCGTATTTTTAAACTGCTACTGTTGCTTTGTGCTTGTTCTTGGTGAACTGATAAATTGCAATTGTTGTGGACTGTGATATATATTATCTAGTGATATACTCCCTGTGATCGTATAAAAGGCGTCT
>NW_011635573.1:0-284 GCF_000512975.1 Sesamum indicum
TTGGTGCGGGAAGAAGCCGGTAATCAGAATCCAATATATTATGTTAGCAAGATGCTCCAAGGCGCTGAATCAAAGTATTTAGAGATAGAAAAGTTAGCGCTCGCCTTAGTAGTAACGGCTCGAAAGTTGCAACCTTACTTTCAATCGCACAAAGTGGTGGTATTAACAAATCACCCCTTAAAACAGGTGATGTCGCGACTCGAGGCCTCAGGTCGATTGATCAAATGGGCTGTCGAATTGGGACAGTATGACGTTGACTATCAACCCAGGACTGCACAGAAAGC
>NW_011635574.1:0-284 GCF_000512975.1 Sesamum indicum
GGGAAAAAAGAGAAGCAACAGAATGTGAAATGGTTAATGTTTGTGCAAGAAAAACAACTTGTTGCTGCTCCTTAAATCGGAATCCGGGTAGGTGGGCTGGATCAAGAATTAAAGATTAATTATCACACATTAATACAATGTAAGTAAATTTATTTAATATTCAACACAGCTTAAGTGCTCCGGAAAGTTAAGCAATTACTACTATTTTTTATTTTCAATGTCTATTTTTTGTTTCAAGGTTTTAATGATATCATGTGGCCAATGGACATATTATATTTCTGCTC
>NW_011635575.1:0-284 GCF_000512975.1 Sesamum indicum
TTTGAGATGATGTTTGCTCTTCAATTCTTTTCGAGCCTCTTTCCACCAGGCAGTAACTTCTTGAAGCATCTAGAAATTTACTTGCTCTTCGGCTTGGTCAACAACTGCTTTGGCCATCCTGCTCTCGGATCGAGATTTACTGCTCTTACTCGATTTGGATGACTTTGATGATTTCGAAGACTTGGATGATCCGGATCGGTGTTTGTGAGTTTTACCCTTATGCTTATGATGGTCCCTCTTACGCTTTTTTGAACAAGTTCCTTCATCAGCTTAGTTGGCTCCAT
>NW_011635576.1:0-284 GCF_000512975.1 Sesamum indicum
ACGAAACTTGACCCAATCGCAGGTCTAGACCCATCCATTTGTGTTGTAAATTTGCTAAGCGTAATAACAAATACAAGTTAGTATAAAAGCAAAACAAACTTGCTTTAATAAAACCGTGCAAAACAGCAAAATTTTGAATGTTTTCAGAATTCGATGAAACTTGACCCAAAAGTTGGTCTAGACCCAATTATTTGTGTTGTAAATTTGCTAAGTATAATAACTACAAGTTAGCATAAAAGGAAAACAAACTTGCTTTAATAAAACCGTGCAAAACAGCTAAATTT
>NW_011635577.1:0-284 GCF_000512975.1 Sesamum indicum
TCACAGATCTTCCAACAGTATCACCAATTTGCAAGCATATCTAGGAGATATCAAGAAAATTAAGATTTTTTCCTCTACAGTGAATCTTCTCTTGGTGATTTATATTTCAATTACAATTGAGATTAAGGAAATGACTTTCAAAATGAAAATAAGCTACATACAATATATTTGGCTGGCTTTAGAATTATAAACTTCATGAGGCAAAAATAGTATTTTGCATCATTCACAACAAAATCAATTTATTTTCCACTTGAATACATTTTTCTTTTATGCCATCTCTTATG
>NW_011635578.1:0-284 GCF_000512975.1 Sesamum indicum
ACAAAATCCCGACTTCAAGTCGGGATCCTGAATCCCGACTTGAAGTCGGGATTTTGTTTCCCGACTTGGCAATTTTGCTTTTTTTTTTTTTCGTTTAAATTATTATTATATAATTTAATTTATATATAATTAATTTTAATAATATACTAAAATCCAAAATTAATACAATTAACATTGCATTAACTTAAAAAATTACAATTAAGGGTACAAATATAATAGTTATTTATTTTGTATAATTGTAAAAAATTACATTAAATACAAAAAATATTTTGTACAATTGTGAA
>NW_011635579.1:0-284 GCF_000512975.1 Sesamum indicum
CTGATCATTGACATTCTTGAAAATCTTTGCATGTTAGACTAGTTAGGAATTTGAGTGAGTTTTATCTATAATTTTCTGGAAGTTTTCCCTTTGCCTTTCCTATTCAGACTTATAATCATACATGCTAAGCCTGTGACTATTTTTTTGGCTTTCTTTGTATGGTTTATCTGTTGTAACTGTCTTATTCAAGTCAATTTGGATTGTTTGGATATGGTTGACTGTTTTTGGATATCAATTTGTAGTTGGCTTAATCACATTTGCCCCTTCTTGTTGCTTTTTTTTTT
>NW_011635580.1:0-284 GCF_000512975.1 Sesamum indicum
AAATTTGATAAGTATTCCATCTCGCAAGCTCCCAGGGCAGAAAATGATAAAGCAGACGCCTTGTCCAAGTTCGGAGCAGCAATGTCTAGAATAAGGGATCGCAAGTTACAGCATTAGTCCGAGAGCGATCAGCCATTTCGGGTAAAGCGGAGGTGCAGGCAATATCTGGGGTTGAATCCTGGAAAGATGAAATAATAAAGTATTTGGAGAGCGGAACCTTGCCGGAAGATCCCATTAAAGCTAAAAGAGTAAGATTTCGAGCCGCAAGTTTGACATTGCTATCA
>NW_011635581.1:0-284 GCF_000512975.1 Sesamum indicum
CCACACACACTCACATAAAAAAAATGACGCACAAACAAGAAAATAAAAAAGTCGGAATAAGGAGGGGGCATCATTCAGCAAAATGTTTCAAGTTTGTGGTCGATAATATTAAAAAAGAAATGTAGTAGCTGATTAGAATATATAAAAATATATTTCTGGACATCATGATCTCAACAGAAATCTGCTGATTATGATTTTCAGAGAGGTTGATCGAGAAACTAGATAATATTAAGCACAAGCATGAGTCAAGCATCAGCACGAGAAACTATGGTGACATCCTTTGT
>NW_011635582.1:0-284 GCF_000512975.1 Sesamum indicum
GAAGATGTTCCCTCGATAATGCTTCGCATAAAGCAAGTTTATGCAACTCCTGATAGGCATATTAGATACGCTGCTACAAAAGCATTTTTAGGACAAAGATGACTAATGGGTTTTCTGTGTAAAGACATGGGGTCAAAATGTTTCCCTCGCGAAGAAGCTCGAAGACTTCAAAGCTGGGCTTGACAATGTCACGTAAATCAATGTGATCCTCCAATTACTTCCTCCCTCTTGTGACCCATTTATCATTAACTACAACACGAATGAACTTGAGAAGTCTAGTCATG
>NW_011635583.1:0-284 GCF_000512975.1 Sesamum indicum
GGTGCTGGTGCATGCCTAGGTGGATGATGTGGCTTGCGCTTGTGCAGCTCTTGCTCGTCGTCAAATTTGTCATTGGCGATGGCTGAGGTTGCCCAAAGCGCACCAAGCGAAAGGACTAAGAAATATGCTCTTGACATGACTAGGGATGTCTGGTTAAATTTTTTGAGGTGGTGAAAAATCTTGGAGCGAGGTTTTGGTTTTTATAGTGAAATAGTAAACCCCTCTCCTAGGAGTAAATTTCACCCCACTAGTATATGGAATAGGAATTTATTCAGTTACCAAAG
>NW_011635584.1:0-284 GCF_000512975.1 Sesamum indicum
CTCTTAATAATTGAATATTGAATTATTCAATGAATATACTAATAAAATTAGTTACAAGGTCATAAATTTAAATTAAAATATTAACACCTTTTGTAGGGCGTGAAAGCAATGCTTATGAATAAATTTTAAGGTTTGGTATATTTTTTTTATTATTATACTAATTTATATTTATATTATTTTATTAATTTTTTATAGAATTTTTATATTAAATTACATATTTAATTGATATTAGTAATTACGAGGTAATAAATTAAATTAAAAATGATTTATTTTTAGAATTAAAA
>NW_011635585.1:0-284 GCF_000512975.1 Sesamum indicum
GTTTTTGAATAGACTAATATGTCATCA
Organism: Sesamum indicum; assembly: GCF_000512975.1. Lineage (NCBI taxonomy): Eukaryota > Viridiplantae > Streptophyta > Magnoliopsida > Lamiales > Pedaliaceae > Sesamum > Sesamum indicum. The sequence goes on from NW_011635585.1 coordinate 28, forward strand.
ATATATACTATTATAAAAGTACTATAAGGAGTAAAAATATCATTTATAATCTTCTGGAATTCAGAAAGAGCATTTTTCAAACTAAATGGCATAACATTTCATTCATAATGTCCAATAGGAACATTAAATGCAGTTTTATTTCTATCAGATTTATTAATCTGTATTTGCCAATATCCTGATTTTAAATCAAATTTAGAAAATACTAAACTATCATAAAGTCTATCAAGTAGATCTTTTTTATTAGGAATAGGATGCCT
>NW_011635586.1:0-284 GCF_000512975.1 Sesamum indicum
CAGTCCAATTACATGGATTATTAAGTGGTCTGTGGGCATCTGTTGTAACGTCAAAGCAGTGCTTAACGTAACTTGGTAAGCACAACAGATACATGTGCTATTCATCGGGATAATATTTTTTAGATAAAGTAATTGAATGGTACTAAAAATTGCCAATCTAAGTGACTTTTGGTCACCTATTCCAACAACATCCCACTTAGTTTATGAGCAATCTGCGATACCGGCTAGGTCTTATAGGTTTACTATAGTTTATGCCGATGTCGTGCGGTCCAACTCCACGTTAC
>NW_011635587.1:0-284 GCF_000512975.1 Sesamum indicum
GTAACTTTTTTGTCGATCTTGTGTTGCCTTCAAGTACTTCTTAACTACTTGTATCTTTTCAACTATTTCTTGCACCAATTCAGGACCTTCTAGTTGTCTTAATCCTTCTATATCCCAACAAATCAGACTGCAATACCTTATTCCGTATAAAGCTTCATATGGAGGCATACCGATACTAGAGTGGAAACTATTATTATATGCAAACTCCATTAAAGGTAGATGATCATCCCAGTTGCCCTTAAACTCCATTGTACAAGCTCTCATCATATCTTCTAGGGTTTGAA
>NW_011635588.1:0-284 GCF_000512975.1 Sesamum indicum
GTATTATTTATTTATGTTGTAGCAGTTTATTTATTGATGATCAAGTATTGTTTATTTATGTTCTACTCCTACAGTAATTAGCTTTTTGTCGTAGAAATATTCAGTGATTAAAATAGTTTTTAATTTATTTATTATGTATTAATACAAAGTTAAATTATCCGCATGAATCGAGTATGCTTCTGTTGCTGGTGTTATTTATTAAATATCTACCCTGTAAAATTAACTTGTGACAATATTGAGTGGCTAAAATATCCTCAATATATTTATTGTTTAATTAGCTCATA
>NW_011635589.1:0-284 GCF_000512975.1 Sesamum indicum
CCCCAGCCTCCCCCACTGAAGTGTCCGCCAACACCAACAGTTGGGGAAAAACCGGCTGGAAACGCCAGTTTTGGGCTTTTAATCGCGATATTATAATATAACATGCCAATGGTTGCACCAGCTCCAAGCCATGCAGTTTTCTGCTCAGCATCAACTGTTATTTCACTGAAGTTCAGCAAATCAATGATCACAAATGGGACTTCAGATACATAAGACAGTCCTTCAAAATCATGGCCGCCACTTCGAGTTCTAATTTGCAATTGATTGTGTTTGGCACAGTAGAT
>NW_011635590.1:0-284 GCF_000512975.1 Sesamum indicum
TTATTTTCCTTTCGAACTAACTTGTAGTTATTATTACGCTTACCAAATTTACCACACATATGCATGGGTTTTGACCAACGTTTGATTCAAGTTTCATGGAATTTTGAGAATGTTCAAAATTTAGTAATTTTACACGATTTTATTAAAGAATGTTTGTTTGTCTCTCATACTAACTTGTAGTTATTAGTCCGGATAGCAAATTTACCACATAATTGCATTGGTCGAAAACTACGCTTGGGTCATGTTTCGTGAAATTCTGTGAACGTTCAAAATTTAGCTGTTTT
>NW_011635591.1:0-284 GCF_000512975.1 Sesamum indicum
TGAAAACCTTGCAACTTGTTGTTATGTCCCCTTGGCCAAGGACATGTTAACTAAAAACTGATGAAGAGCATATGGGATCTCCTACTAATTAAGGTAGATTGATGAATATCAGTGCGCTATATGTTGATCTTCATATGAGATGGACTGTTCAAAAAACATCCATATATGATCGTCTCGATGACCAGGAAATGAATAAAAGCACAAGAAACTTAGCATAAGATCACAATAGTGAAATTTTAAATTTGACATTATCACTCCAATAAAGGATCTCCTACTGAGTGGTT
>NW_011635592.1:0-284 GCF_000512975.1 Sesamum indicum
CGGGTAGCTATAAGATGATATTATTATGTTGCCGCAGTTGAATTTAGATGATTATTGAGCCAATATTTGTAACCGCACTTATAAGCTTCCATATAGCTTTTAAGAGATGACAGATTGTGTCTTATGAATAGACAAGAACATCTGAGTGTCTTGTTACCTAACTAGTGCCTATTTTCTTGTGCTAGAATGTACTAGTAAACTTGTTATCTTCTGATGGATTGGTTTATTATTAATGTATGGATGTTCTTCATTATTATTCATTCTTTGGATTTCGATTCCTTTTC
>NW_011635593.1:0-284 GCF_000512975.1 Sesamum indicum
CACACACACACACACGCTCGCACACACACACACACACCGCACAAACGCACACGCCGCACATGCACCCCCCCCATACACACACACCTGCACACAGTACACACACACTCACAGACATAAAAAAAGACGTACAGACAAGGAAATGCAAAAGCCGAAACAAGGACGGGGCATCATTCAACCAAACTTCACAAGTTTGTGGTCGATAAAATTGAAAAGGAAAAGCAGTAGCTGATTAGAACACATAAAAATATATTCCTGGACATCATGATCTCAACAAAAACTTGCTG
>NW_011635594.1:0-284 GCF_000512975.1 Sesamum indicum
ACACACACACCGCACACGCATACACACACACACACACCCACACACACACCCCACACACACACCCACACAAACATCCCACACACAAAGACACACAATACCGTAATGAGCATAAAATATTACGAAACTATGGTGACAACATTCACGAGAAAAAGAGTTGTGAAGATAGAAATGAAGAATAAAAATTGAAGGATAATGAGAAATATAACAAGACGCAGATGGCATTTGTTGGCGCCAAAGATAAAAGCAACACCTCACTTGTTTTATGTTCAAAATCGAAGTAAAAT
>NW_011635595.1:0-284 GCF_000512975.1 Sesamum indicum
AGTGACACCGTGCCTTTTAGGTACCGTAGTACTCTATCCAAAAAGCACTCCAATGGGTTTTTTCAAGACAACTAGTGTATCTAGCCAGCTTAGAGATAGAAAAGGATATATCCTGTCTCGTGCCATTTGCCAGACACTGTAAGCTCCCAATAATTTGGGAATACGTTAGCTGTGCAACTGAAACACCACTTTCCTTTTTTAATAAAGCTACAAAAGGATCATATGGTGTTTTAGCAATTCTACTATTTTGATAACCAAATTTCTCAATTATCTTCTCAACATAA
>NW_011635596.1:0-284 GCF_000512975.1 Sesamum indicum
CAAATGGTTTCTTTGAAAGATCAGTCTTATAAGCAAGATCTATATCTTCATAAGCATCAAATGCCCTTTTAAGACATGTCGCAGCTTCTAACATCAAGTAGGTGGAGTTCCATCTGGTAGGTACATCAAGAGACAAAACTTCTTTGTTTCCATAAATTCAGCACATTCTTGAAATTTTTTGTACCTAGCCGGAGAATTTCTCACATACTTAATTGCCCCTCTAATACGAGATATTGCCTCATGCTCATCCTTCCCTTTCAAACCATCCTGAACCACAAGGTTGA
>NW_011635597.1:0-283 GCF_000512975.1 Sesamum indicum
TAAATAAGAATAAAATGTATTAATTGAGCAATTGAATTAATATTAAACTTGAGAAATTGAATAATTTAATTATTTTATTAATTAAAGGGCATTTTTGAAATCACAAAAATTTATACAGTAGTGTCAAAACTGCCACTGTATGTCCAAAATAACTCTTTTCTTTATAATAATACTAACCAATATAGCACATTATTTTTGCATACCTGTAATTAATAATCTTTCATATTTTAAAATATATTATAAACAAAAATAAATATATAAATCAATAAATTACATTTCAAAA
>NW_011635598.1:0-283 GCF_000512975.1 Sesamum indicum
TGGCACTGAATTTATCAATAAGGAATGCCAAGATTTCCTTCATGAAAAAGGGATAATCCATCAGAGAACTTGTGTGTATACACCCCAGCAAAATGGTGTTGTAGAGAAAGCACCAACACCTTCTACAGATTGCTAGATCACTTATGTTTCATGCTAATCTCGCTTCAAAATTTTGGACAGAAGCCCTATTGATGGGCACTTATCTTATAAACAGACTTCCTGCACAGAACCTGAATTGGAAATCTCCCTATGAATTGTTGTACAAAAGAAAACCTGTGTATGA
>NW_011635599.1:0-283 GCF_000512975.1 Sesamum indicum
GGGGCTAAAAGTGAACTATGCCAATCACATTGATTAGGACCCATCGCATCATTAACCGGTACCAATCAATCATCCAAGGCAGGGCCCTCCCTATCTCATCTTTTCTAAGCCAATTTTCTTAGGGATCACCTGACCACCCAACCCCTTACGTCAATCCCATGAGCTCGGGAGAAGAATCTGAAGTGACCACCTGAAGAATTTCATTACCTTCATCAAGATGCAAAGGGAGAGGAAAGCTTTGGTCGAGTGTATTATAGAACCTTTCAGTCGAGCTCAATTACAC
>NW_011635600.1:0-283 GCF_000512975.1 Sesamum indicum
AATGGCATAACATTCCACTCAAATTGACCAAATGGGAGAGTAAAAGCTATTTTATAATTATCTTTTTCATCGATTTCAATTTGCCAGAATCCAGATTTCATATCAAATTTAGGAAATATGTTTGCATTATAAAGTCTTTTAAGAAGATCTATTTTATTAGGTATGGGATACCTAATCCATCTTAATGCTTTATTTAAAGATTTCTTTATAACTAAACTAGGTGTCCCTCTTTCCAATTCTGCATTTTTCTAGACATAAAAAGCTGGACAAGACCAAGGAGACT
>NW_011635601.1:0-283 GCF_000512975.1 Sesamum indicum
GCACAGGAACTTTTCACGGGATATAACCAGGCCCATTTACCTCCTCGATGTGCCTTAAAAGTTGACATACGAAAGGCATATGACACTGTGGAGTGGGACTTTCTACTCGCTGTTCTAGAGTTATTTGGTTTTCCAACTACTTTCAAAAGTTGGATCGAGGCATGGTTCACAACGCCCTCTTTTTCTGTTGGACTGAATGGGAAGCCCCATGGTTCTTTATGGGTGCGAGAGGGCTTCGTCAAGGGGACCCTTTATCACCATACTTATTTGTGCTTGTGATGGA
>NW_011635602.1:0-283 GCF_000512975.1 Sesamum indicum
CCACCCTCGAGACGGGGTTGTGGTCGCGCTCGCAGCCGTGGCCCTCCCACCCCTCCCCAGGATGAGCCAACGGATGCACCTCCAACTGCCCCATCCTTAAAGGGAGTGTTCCAGCCCCGTCGATACTTGAAGACTCCCTCGCAGCGGGCTCAGATGCGGCAGCGGGGGCCAGCAATACATAGATCCAAATGAGGCCATGGGATGCACCACCATCACCACCACCACCACTAGTGCCACTACTTCCCCCGGTGGCCCAAAGGCATTTCATCAGCCTCCAGGATGC
>NW_011635603.1:0-283 GCF_000512975.1 Sesamum indicum
CCATTGAGGTAGTAAAAAAGCCTGAATATGAGATACGTTATTGATACGAACACGAGTTTCAAGGAGACCGATGAATTGTAACCTGAACTCAGCAACGATGTCTTTGACTGCTAACTGATCTCGTTTGTTCAGGCCACGAACATTCCATATTGCTGCATTCAACATGGATCACGAGGCATGAGGCTGCTATGCTTAGGACCCCGAGACGACTAATCTGTATCATCTAATAGGTGAAGTGCATCAAAAGTATTATATATAACAAGCGCCTTACCCCTTTCCTCAC
>NW_011635604.1:0-283 GCF_000512975.1 Sesamum indicum
GCATGCTCGCCCATTGATTGGGAATTCCCTTGTACCACGGAAGGTCTCTGGCTTTCTTGTAGCTTTGGGGATTTTTTAATGCTACTTTAGGATTCAAAAAGGCTTCAAGCTCAAGTGCAAGCTGAGTAAACTTGTTCAGCTTTACTGTAAGTCTAAAGAAAGGGAGGGAAGAATTCAAGGCCGGGGAGTCTTCTTCGAATTCGTTTCCCCACCAAGAAGCTGGAGGATCTGGCAACTCAGACAAGAAAAGGAGACCATCGATGCTATGATATCCAGCATCAAG
>NW_011635605.1:0-283 GCF_000512975.1 Sesamum indicum
CTAGAATAGGTGGTGTTGATATTATTATAAAAGATCACCCAGTCTTAGATCGGACACTTAGCTCTAGGACTAAGTTTAGTAGTCGGATGTCCTTTTCCAAAGATAAGATTATGGGCTACAAAGGAAAGGAGAAAGAGTTATTCAAAGGTTTAACTCCTCAACAGATTCAGGTAGATAACGTAAAACTTAGATGTCCTGAAGGATGGAAAGAGATACAAGTTATATTCGACATCACTAAGAAAGAGAATTATTTTCCTTGTGATGACTTATATCATTTGCAGCA
>NW_011635606.1:0-283 GCF_000512975.1 Sesamum indicum
GTGGCCCTCATTCAGCTGGAAGTAGGAAATCAATCCCGGCACGACCGATGACTTAGTCTTAGTCTCCTTCTACGCTTCGACTCAACCACCTACCTAACTTCTTAGAAAAGATCCGATAGATAGCAGCTACCTAAGGCGCTTAGGCGCCCTTCACCAATCACGGTCTTTCATCTAGTAAGTCCTAGTCCTATGTTCTCCAAGCTTGACTATAATAGAATAGGCAGGCCTTTTAGAGAACAGTAGTTGGGTTAGCTCTGCCTTGTTGTGATAGGGGGCTGAGGGG
>NW_011635607.1:0-283 GCF_000512975.1 Sesamum indicum
GAACAACTCCCTTTTCTCAAGTAGAATTAATGAGATCAAGTAACTACCAAAACATTGTTTTATAATTGAATATACTTGTATATTTTCAAAACATTCAAGGGAAAACCAATTTGGAAACAAGATCGCTAAAATTATGCAAAGTAGGAAGCCTTATCATTTGGTTTAGCGATAGTTACATGTCCACCATTATATGTGCCTGTGAAAACTAAGATAGATAAGTATAATATGCAAAATAAAAGGCATGAAAATATGTAGAAAATATGTTGTCTTAATACTTAGAATT
>NW_011635608.1:0-283 GCF_000512975.1 Sesamum indicum
CGTTAAATGATGCCGCCCCTTATTCCGGCTTTTACATTTCCTTGTCTATGCGTCTTTTTTCTTTTTTTTTTGTGTGTGTGCGTGTGGTGTGTGGGTGGGTGTGTGCGTGCGTGTGGGGTGTGTGTGTTTGTGTGCGTGTGGTGTGTGTGTGTTTGTGTGCGTGGTGTGTGTGTTTGGGTGGGGTGTGTACGAGTTTGTGTGTGTGGGTGGGAGTGTGGGTCACCCACACACCCATACACCACACGCACAAAAAAAAAAAAAAAGACGCATAGACAAGGAAATG
>NW_011635609.1:0-283 GCF_000512975.1 Sesamum indicum
TAGAGGGACCAAGTCTTGTTGGAGAGGGAGTTTCTTCACTTTAATGTCCAAATTTTCTTCATTATTTTGTATAATTTTGTGCTACACGTCCCTTTTCCTGCTTTAAATTGAGACATGTATGTTATAGAATAGACGAGTTTATTTTATAAATTATAATATCAACTTTCTGAGATAAAGAAATGTTAATGTGTGTAAAAGCAAAATTGCACATTCTTGCACAGTAATTTACAATGTTGTTTCTTTTTAGTGCATGAGGGCTACAGATAATTAAAATAATTGAATA
>NW_011635610.1:0-283 GCF_000512975.1 Sesamum indicum
GCCGGGTTTCTTGAACTGGGTCTGCCCTCTCGGCGTCAGGTGAAAGAGGGTCGAAATCCTCTCATGCCGTCTAATGTAATGCCGTGATGGACTCTGATCTCTAATCCAAGAAACTGTTTCCAATCCATCTATCTTGACATAGCTTATCTCGTATCGTCGAATTGTATTATCGTTCCTGGACGTCAGACAGGCGTTTGATAGCATGATACCAGTTGTTAAGACCTTTCTTATTAAAGTTTTTTCGTTCCGATATCTGGGCATCCCACAGTCAAGTCTCATCCCA
>NW_011635611.1:0-283 GCF_000512975.1 Sesamum indicum
TGAGGAGACTAAGGAGAGATTCCTTGTCACTTTTGTAGCTAGTCACTTGCGTTACTTGAAATGAGACTATCTGGCTATCCTAGACTTCGAGCAGCCGCTTGAGTTCTTCCTCAGGCCCCCCGTGAGTCCACGGAGAATTGAAAGATTACCTGAAGAGAAAACGATAGAAAGGTATGGCATCATTTTCCGCGCGTGGGATATGTTGAGGAACGGGGAAGTGATTCTTCCCTTATCTCCTTTGAGTGATACAAGTGGTTTAGACCTTCCAACCTCTGAAATTTCC
>NW_011635612.1:0-283 GCF_000512975.1 Sesamum indicum
AAAGATAGCACAATAAAATTTGCTTCATGGCAATTTATAGTTTAGGAAATATTTTTTCAAATAAAAAACTGTTGGTTTGCTAATAGCAACATATCATCTAGGCACGTTTGTATGTGGCCGCTTGACATCTGCAATTGGTGTTCTCTCCGCTATTGATTTCTAGTTGCTCTTTCAAGCAAACATCTCTAGATCTTTCTCCAGTTGCTTCTGTGGGAGTTCATTTCCAAAATGCTATTATTTATATCTTTTTTAATTCATTTGTTTTTCCGACTTGCTCAGGGTT
>NW_011635613.1:0-283 GCF_000512975.1 Sesamum indicum
TTGGTTATCCTCTATAGTAACAATGGAGCGATATCACAAATGAAAATCCAGATCCCATCACTGTTCCAAACACATTCTTAGACGCTGCAATCTACTTAAAGAAATGGTGAGCAGATATGACGTTTGAATGGAACAAGTCGGCTCAGCAGAAAACACAGCAGATCCACTTACCAAGCTAGTGTTGCAAATTGCTCATACTCAACATCTTGATAAGATGGATTTGAGGTCAACGGATGATTGGCTTTAGGTCAACTGAGAGATTGTTAGGATAGATGATCAAAAA
>NW_011635614.1:0-283 GCF_000512975.1 Sesamum indicum
CGATATGAGAAAGAAATGAAATGAAAAGAGCTTTGATGCGATATGAAAAAGATGTGATGTGAAAAGAGCTACGATGCGAAATAAAAGAGCTATGATGCGAAGTGAGATTGATGAGCCGGCTATCAAGGGGATTCACTTAAACTTATATAACAGTGAGATTGAGTTGACGGGAAAAACACAATATCACCTTCTGGTAAGCAGACTAGGAAAAAGAAAGTTTAATTTGATTATCTTATTGCGAGATAGCTATGTGGTGTAATAAAGATGATTATGTGGAAGCAAA
>NW_011635615.1:0-283 GCF_000512975.1 Sesamum indicum
CCTGTGTCTATATATTTAATAAACTGCAGGAGCCACTGATGTTTCTGCAGAGTAAATAATTACACTCATATTCTATCAAATATTAAGGATCTTTAGTTAGCAAATGCATTAAATGTAAGAGTCAAATTGTCAGTGATATGATCTGAAACTATACCACAGGTGAAGAGAGGACAACACGATATACAGTGTTCATGAAGTCATGATTTGAACCAGGCGTGACTGTGCACATGTTTGAGGGCAGAGGAAAGTACCAAGGATCGAGATCATCGATGTCCATTTCTTT
>NW_011635616.1:0-283 GCF_000512975.1 Sesamum indicum
GGCAGAAATCACATTGCGTGAGCATCCGCAGGGACCATCGCAATGCTTTGTTTTAATTAAACAGTCGGATTTCCCTTGTCCGTACCAGTTCTGAGTCGGCTGTTCGACGCCCGGGGAGGGCCCCCGAGGGAGCCGTTCCCAGTCCGTCCCCCGGCGGGCACGCGACGACCCGCTCTCGCCGCGGGAGCAGCTCGAGCAGTTCGCCGACAGCTGACGGGTTCGGAACTGGGACCCCCGTGCCCAGCCCTCAGAGACAATCCTTTTCCCGAGGTTACGGATCCAT
>NW_011635617.1:0-283 GCF_000512975.1 Sesamum indicum
TAAAGTGAATATTTGGGTTATGAATAAAATAATTTTTTTTTGGATAAATACAAAGAACAGTGAACTATTTGCTACGTGTGCTACTATAACTAAATACTAACTAAATTTTATTTTCAATAAATAGTTATCATTCATTTCTTACTGCAATATATAATTAAAAATCTCATATTTTAATTTTAGATGATATTAAAATATGATATTTTAGTTTATATTATCCAAAGTTAAACTTAATCAATAAGTTAGTACATTCTCATGAACTTTTTTGTATATAAATATTTAATGT
>NW_011635618.1:0-283 GCF_000512975.1 Sesamum indicum
TTGGTATGTCGTTTTTCATACTTAGGACAATAAATGTTACTTTTAATATTTCTGGTCTCGGCTCTCTGATCAATCTGTCTATTTAGTTTTCTATATATCTTTCTCAATTTGCCAACTTTTTTTATATCCGAAGCATATTTTCTTTAATAACTCCCAATCAGGATATCTTACTTGTAATTACATTTTTGAACCTTTCAATGTAACCAATTTTGTTGATATATAAATCCAAATTACTCTATACAAATAATATAATCCAACAACGAAAATTTGATCAATGTAACTT
>NW_011635619.1:0-283 GCF_000512975.1 Sesamum indicum
GATTTGAAATTTTTTTGAATTTTTTAATTCCTTCAGCCAAGTAGTAATTTGCTTGCCTTGGAATTGTATACAATTATCTGATATTAGGATCCTTGGCACTCCAAATCTGCAGACTATATTTTTCCAAATGAAGTTGATCTCCCTTTCAGATATTTTTGACACAGCTTCTGCTTCGACCCATTGGAGAAATATTCAATCGTGACCACTATGTACTTCTAAGTTTTGGCTGGGGGGAATGGCCCTAAAATGTCAATTCCCCATTGGTCGAATGGCCATGCGATTT
>NW_011635620.1:0-283 GCF_000512975.1 Sesamum indicum
TGTCCAAATGAGCACTTGCTCTATCTAGCCAGTTACATCCTACACCTTTAGACTCGCTAAGTAGATGTTTAGTGTTAAAAGAGGTACAAACAACCTTCCCACTATCAAAAATCATCTTCACACACTCGTCTACCTTGAACTACATTGCCCCAAAGCGCTACAACTTAGAGTAGTTGTCGTAAAAATTGCTGATTTAGAGTCATAGTCTTACTTATAATTATAGGAGCATAGTCAGACAATTGAGTCGGGATGATGTCTACTTTCGCATTTGATCAGGTAGACC
>NW_011635621.1:0-283 GCF_000512975.1 Sesamum indicum
TGGCACTGAATTTATCAATAAGGAATGCCAAGATTTCCTTCATGAAAAAGGGATAATCCATCAGAGAACTTTTGTGTATACACCCCAGCAAAATGGTGTTGTAGAGAAAGCACCAACACCTTCTACAGATTGCTAGATCACTTATGTTTCATGCTAATCTCGCTTCAAAATTTTGGACAGAAGCCCTATTGATGGGCACTTATCTTATAAAGAGACTTCCTGCACAGAACCTGAATTGGAAATCTCCCTATGAATTGTTGTACAAAAGAAAACCTGTGTATGA
>NW_011635622.1:0-283 GCF_000512975.1 Sesamum indicum
AGCAGCCAAGCTTCACATGACAATAGCCATCTTGATAGAGAGAAAAATCCATTAATGAAATTAAAGCTCTTAAGTCAAGAGAATGAAATAATATTACTTAAGTTCAATGTTAGGCGAACAGATTTTCTATCTAATACACCAATCAAACAAATTAAGCACATTCATAAGGTAATTTCTCCAATACTACCAATAAAAATTCTTCTTCAAGATTAGATAAATGATGGTTCTAGAGTAAGTCAATGTAATTACTGATAGTAGAGGTAGTTTGCATGTTTTGACTATT
>NW_011635623.1:0-283 GCF_000512975.1 Sesamum indicum
CATGAGAAATTCTCTTCTTCGTATTTTCCAGAATCTGAAAATATTTCCTATTTTCAGTATAACTCGAACTTTCGTTCGGTTCCATTTTATCTTGAATAGTCTCCTCCATTAGTGGATAAATAATATCAAAATGTAATATAATAATATATTTCTTCAATAAACCTAGGCTCTGATACCATTTTCGCAAGCTGGGTGTAATCATGCCATTTAGAGATGAAACGGGACTAGATGTGTCAATTTCATAAAACTAATGGACTAAAACTGTTGACCCCGAAAGTAAGGG
>NW_011635624.1:0-283 GCF_000512975.1 Sesamum indicum
GTTTCGTCAAATTCTGAGAACGTTCAAAATTTAGTTGTTCTGCATTGTCTTATTGAAGCAAGTTCATTTCCATTTTATATAAACTTGTAGTTATTATTACGCTTAGAAAATTTACCACACAAATGCTAAGGTCTATACCAACGTTTAGGTCAAATTTCGTCGTATTCTGAGAATGTTCAAAATTTAGCTGTTTTCCACGGATTTATTAAAGAAAGTTTTTTTTCCTTTCATACAGACTTGTAGTTACTCTGACACTTAGAAAATTAACCACACAAATTCTTGT
>NW_011635625.1:0-283 GCF_000512975.1 Sesamum indicum
TACTAACTTGTAGTTATTATTACGCTTAGAAATTTTACCACACTAATGCATGGGTCTGGACCTACGTTTGGATCAAGTTTCGTTCAATTCTGGGAATGTTCAAAATTTAGCTATTTTGTACGGCTTTATAATACAATGTTTGTTTTCCTTTCATACTAACTTGTAGTTATTAATACGCTTAACAAATTTACCACACAAATGCATGGGTCTACACCTACGTTTGGGTCAAGTTTCGTGGAATTTTGAGAACGTTCAAAATTTAGATGTTTTGCACGATTTTATT
>NW_011635626.1:0-283 GCF_000512975.1 Sesamum indicum
AAAAAGAGTCCTGAACAAAGAAGCCCTTAGTTTCAACTCCCTCAAAAGCCACGACAAGAAATCCAAGAACTCCAGACCAATCATTGCCGATTCTTGAGAACCCATCGATGATGATGATTGGGTTGATCGATTGAAAACGTACACAAATCGAAAACTCTAAGAATATACACAGAATCAAAAGATAGCAAACCTGATGATATTGAACCAAAATCTCCGAAAATAAAACTTCTCTGATCAGAGATGAATGATCAAGGTTTGATAAGAGCAATTGAACAAAGAACTT
>NW_011635627.1:0-283 GCF_000512975.1 Sesamum indicum
TAGTTGTTATTTCGCTTAGCAAATTTAGCACACAAATTCTTGGGTCTAGACCAACGTTTGGGTCAAGTTTCATAGAATTCTGAGAACGTTCAAAATTTAGCCGTTTTGCACGATTTTATTAAACCAAGGTTGTTTCCCTTATATACAAACTTGTAGTTATTATTACACTTAGCCAATTTACCACACAAATTTTTGGGTCTAGACCAACGTTTGGGTCAAGTTTGTCGTATTCTGAAAACGTTCAAAATTTAGCTGTTTTGCACGGTTTTATAAAAGCAATTTT
>NW_011635628.1:0-283 GCF_000512975.1 Sesamum indicum
TTTTTTGGGTAATAAAAGAATTTGAAGTGTTATAACTATATCCAATTGCACTAATTAATCAGACAAATTAAGGTCTTATTTTTCATTACTAATTAGAAAAAAAAATAGAATATTAGGAATGGAAAATAAATCGATGGGGTTAATATTTTTACTAGTTATATGTATTAATTGATAATAAACTTCATTTTATCAGAATTGTTGCGAGTAGAAAAAATGGTGTTCGGAGCCACTTGAAGTAGAAAATGATGAAATAGAATGCTAGAAATTAAGAGAATAGGAATAA
>NW_011635629.1:0-283 GCF_000512975.1 Sesamum indicum
GAACGTTCTCAGAATTCGACGAAACTTGACCCAATCGCAGGTCTAGACCCAAGCATTTGTGTTGTAAATTTACTAAGCATAATAATGACTACAAGTTAGTATAAAAGGGAAACAAACTTGATTTAATAAACCCGTGTGAAACAGCTAACTTCTGAACGTTCTCAGAATTCGATGAAACTCGATCCAAACATTGGTCTAGACCAAAGCATCTGTGTTGTAATTTGCATAGCGAAATAATGACTACAAGTTAATATAAAAGGGAAACAAACTTATTTTAATAAAA
>NW_011635630.1:0-283 GCF_000512975.1 Sesamum indicum
GATATCCCTCAATTTGGGTTTTCAGGTTATTTTGGGACCTCAAAGTACAGCATGAAGGTCAGATACTAGACCTCGAACCCATGACAAAGATTATTTTTATTATGTTGCCAATCATTAAGAAATGACAATATCAATGCTTCAGAATTTATTGTGTATTAATAATAGGAATGATATTCAAATATGATTCTTTTTCATCCTTATTCTATTCCAAAATTTATTCAAATCCCACTTAATTATATTCCTTCATACCAATCATGTCTATCCCCACCAAATTGTACTATTT
>NW_011635631.1:0-283 GCF_000512975.1 Sesamum indicum
TGCTTTGATTTAAAGATTAATAATCACAATAATCTCAATTATCACAATAATCCCACAAATACCAAAAAATATAGGAAATATCATAAATATTTAAATCACACAGATTGCAATCTCTCAAATAAATTTGCAGCGGATAACTAAATATAACTTGAATTCCGAAGGCGAACAAATCACAGAAACAGGTATCACAAAGATATAATAATATCACAAAGATATTGTAATCCAACAAATCGCAGAAAATAACAATCACAGAGATATACTTGCAAGAGATATCAAGAAGACC
>NW_011635632.1:0-283 GCF_000512975.1 Sesamum indicum
CCAATTCCTTCATACAGGCACTTGTCAATTACAACACTGAGTTTTCATCAAAGTACGAATGTTGCTTTCTCTGGTTGGACGTGGCGATCCCGGTCTTGCTCTCGTACGTGTCGAAAAGGGTTGATCAGATGGTGGATAGCGGGTTGATGGAGGAGGGCAAGGCATTTTTTGACCCAAAAGTTCGTGACTATGATTATTGGATTAGGCGTGCCATCGGGGTCACCAAGATGGATGAATTCTTCAGGAGTCAGGGTCTTGTCGATGGTGATACTAGGGCTAAGCT
>NW_011635633.1:0-283 GCF_000512975.1 Sesamum indicum
GACAGGTGTAGGGTTCTACTAATTTCTTTTGACTAGTGCAAGAATCTAATTTAGATTTCTTGAATTTCAATAAGTTAATTGTAGATAACAAGCCACCAATTTAATGAAACATGTACCCTGTGTTATATACTAAATTAGAGATGAGGCCATTTTTTTAGTTAAAACGAACCAAATAAAGTCCAAAACAGTGGTTTTAAAATTGGATCATCGAGGCACTTGACTTAACACACTGGGGGTTGCTTCCAAAGTACCACCTAAAGGTTATGGCGCCTTTTAAACATTC
>NW_011635634.1:0-283 GCF_000512975.1 Sesamum indicum
GTAAATTTTCTAAGCGTAATAATAACTACAAGTTTGAATAAAAGGGAAACAAATTTGCTTTAATAAAATCGTGCAAAATAGCTAAATTTTGAACTTTATCAAAATTCTACGAAACTTGACCCACAGGTTGGTCTAGACCCAAGAATTTGTGTGGTAAATTTTTTATGTGTAATAATAACTACAAGTTTGAATAAAAGGGAAACAAAATTGCTTTAATAAAACCCTGTAAAACAGCTAAATTTTGAACATTATCAGAATTCAACGAAACTTGACCCAAACGTTG
>NW_011635635.1:0-283 GCF_000512975.1 Sesamum indicum
TTCAAATATCAAGCCAGTTGCACGGCAAACCCTCAATCACAAAACTAAGCTAAAATTCCGTTAGAACATCATAATAATCAAACATCCAGAAAACTAAACAAACATTTAGAACATCAATAGACCAAATTAACCCAAAATAAAAAATCAATAATCACACCACAAAAGAAACTGATTCAAATATTATATCACTTGCACCACAAACCCACAATCACAAACTAATTACAAGACAAAATTAAAATAAAATTCCAAGAAACTAAAAATTCAAGAATCATAATCCACAAGA
>NW_011635636.1:0-282 GCF_000512975.1 Sesamum indicum
CTAACGTAAGTCCAGACCCATGCATTTGTGTGGTATATTTGCTAAGCGTAATAATAACTACAAGTTAGTATGAAAGGGAAACAAACTTTTGTTAATAAAACCGTGCAAACCAGATAAATTTTTAACGTTCTCAGAATTGCACGAAACTTGACCCAAACATAGGTCTTGAACCATGGATTTGTGTGGTAAATTTGTTAATCGTAATAGGAACTACAAGTTAGTATGAAACGGAAACAAACTTTATTTCATAAAATCATGCAAAACATTGAAATTTTGAACATT
>NW_011635637.1:0-282 GCF_000512975.1 Sesamum indicum
TTGATGGCTGCAACCCATTCGTCTATCAACTTTTTGGTATTTCAAAAATCAATAATATCTAGGTTAAGCGCCGTATGGATGTAAGGGCTGGAGCATGGTCTTTGCCTAAGGTGTATTTTCAGACATTCTCTTTGCATTTCTTCCTGAATTTTCCTTTAGCCTGATTCCCATAAATATTGGAGTGGCATTAGTGTGGAAATCCGCACTTTCTCTCATCGGTTGATCCTATGGAGGATCATTAGAACATGTACTTCCCTCTTAGGGACCTCGTCCACTTCTGGC
>NW_011635638.1:0-282 GCF_000512975.1 Sesamum indicum
CATTTCTGTTGTAAATTTGCTAAGCGTAATAGTAACTATAATTTAGTATAAAAGGGAAACAAACTTGCTTTAATAAAACCGTGTAAAACAGCTAAATTTTGAACATTCTCCGAATTGCACGAAACTTGGCCCAAACGTTGGTCTAGACCCATGTATTTGTGTGGTAGATTTGCGAAGCGTAATAATAACAACAAGTTAGTATGAAAGGGAAACAAACTTACATTAATAAACCTTGCAAAACATCTAAATTTTGAACGTTCTCAGAATTCCACGAAGCTTGAC
>NW_011635639.1:0-282 GCF_000512975.1 Sesamum indicum
AATTTTTTAAAAAAATCCCTCCGTACAAAATTTTGAGTCACACGCGCTTTGACTGCGATATTTCTATCAAAGTACCTTTTTTTTAACATTTTTGCCCTTCTCTCATATTTAATATATAACATTATATATATTTATTAATAAATAAAATATTATCTTTATAATAATTTTTTAAAATATTATTTTTATAATAATAATTTAATTAAAATATTATATATTTTAATTAACAATAACATATTAGTTTATTATTTAATAAAATAATAATTAAATATTATTTAAATTAAA
>NW_011635640.1:0-282 GCF_000512975.1 Sesamum indicum
CTTATCAATGAACAAGAAGTATTCAATTCTATAAAAAGCTGGGCATCAAATCATTCGGATTGTAAATTGAATGTTGTCAATGGACTGTTTGCGCACATGCCCATGAAAGAGCAAGTTCGAGCCATCCAAGATGCAGCCGTCATCATTGGCGCTCATGGAGCGGGTTTAACTCATATAGTTTCTGCAACTCCCAAGACAGTGATATTAGAGGTAATTAGCAGTGAATATAGGCGGCCGCATTTTGAGCTGATTGCCCGGTGGAAAGGGTTGGAATACCACGCT
>NW_011635641.1:0-282 GCF_000512975.1 Sesamum indicum
CCCCGCTCCCGTCGAGCCGCACTAGCCTACGGGTTCTTCCCACTAGCGCCTATCCAATATCCGATTCAACTTGAGCTTGGATTGCTGCTTTTCCTCTCTCTGTATTCTGTATAAAGTAAGTCCCAGTGTTGGGCAGAGCTCATTATCAAAGGACCCTTTCGCTGGAATGCTTGCTTGAATCTAGCTACTCCCATGAAACTAATTTTGCACTCTATACGCTATGGCTACAAACCGAAGAAGTCGGAAGTAGTTCATCGCCTGTGGGAGCTTGCTGATAGTGAG
>NW_011635642.1:0-282 GCF_000512975.1 Sesamum indicum
AATTGACACCTTGACTAATGAACACATACCTTTTTGTCAAGAACCTTTGCTGATGCTTCCACAAATTTTCTGCAGATTCCACAAATAATCATTCACTAGAATAAAATCCAGAAAGTGACATTTGTATAAGTTATGAAAGGAATGGATTAACATCAACCTGATTGAATTTGGTGATTGGGAAAGACGTTTAGATGGATGTAAGGCAATAATACCTGCAGTATCCTCCTGTTGCAGGAAAATGTCATGGGAAATATACAAGTCTATATTATGCATAATTTAGTT
>NW_011635643.1:0-282 GCF_000512975.1 Sesamum indicum
TCGGTCCACTAAACTCTTGGCCCATTCGGAGGGCCCTCACCCGACCCAGTATCCGACCCTCATGACCCGACCCAGGTAACACTACTTAAACCCCTAACCTAACCCTAAGTCAACTCTCTCTCTCTCATTTCACTCCTCTGCGCCGCTGCCGATGAGATACACTATCTCTCTCTCTCTTCTTGCTGCTTCCTATGGCAGATTCTTGTTATCTTTTTCCACCACCGTTAATGGTGGTGGCTTTCCTTAGCCAAACCAATGGCTAAAGGAAAGCCACCCCAAAAC
>NW_011635644.1:0-282 GCF_000512975.1 Sesamum indicum
TAGGTGACGGATGAGATTAAATTAGGATGGATAATATTTGGACAATACTTTGTTTAATTGTATTGATTATACTTTGTTTAATTAGGATGGACACTCGAAAAGAGTAGGGTAGAACCAAATGAAGCAATCTAGTTTGCTATTAGGCTCTGGAATAAATGAAACTTTTTTTTACCTCCTTAGTGCTAGAAGCTATAAAAGTAGGGTTCATGCTGTTCTATTCCAATCAAAGAGAGGAATAAAGTAAAGCGCAATAGACCAAAATGGGGGAAAAAATCAACCCAT
>NW_011635645.1:0-282 GCF_000512975.1 Sesamum indicum
GATGTAACGTTTATTCTGTACTGTGCCTTCATCTCCTCTCGCTTCATCATCCACCTCAACCACGGTCTTATGTTTCTTCTCTCTCTCCTTGGGGGCTGGTGGAGGGGGGACATTGGTTTTTGGTACGTACACTTTCACTGGAGGCTTTGTCTGTTTCTGAGGTTTAATCAACGAACACTCCTTCTCCAAGTGACCCAATGTCATGCATCCAGTGCATTTAGGGGGAAGCCATTCATACTTGATATCAACCTTGCATGGGGTTTCCCCGCCATCTTCATCTGG
>NW_011635646.1:0-282 GCF_000512975.1 Sesamum indicum
ATATATACATATCACACACCACAAGGTGATTCGTCACAAGTAATCCGTACGCTTATATTCTCTCTGTACAAGCAAAATGTAGTTTGTACTCTAACTGACAAAGAGGAGAAAACTGCATACTGGCCCGACCTGCCTGGGTATAGCGCGTTGACCTATTCTTCAACAGTCAGATACCTCAAAGTCTATTCCTGAAAGAAAATGTCAGCAGGGAAATGAGCCTGTCACTCAGTAAGCAAATAACCAGTCCTATCTATATATGCATGTCAACCATAGCCCAAACAA
>NW_011635647.1:0-282 GCF_000512975.1 Sesamum indicum
TTGTAGTTATTATTACGCTCAGCAAATTTACCAAGCAAATTCTTGGGTCTAGACCAACGTTTGGGTCATGTTTCGTCAAATTCTGAGAACGTTCAAAATTTAGCTATTTTGCACGGTTTTACTAGAGCAAGTTTGTTTTCCCTTTATACGAACATGTAGATATTATTACACTTAGCAAATTTACCACACAAATTCTTTGGTCTAGTCCAACGTTAAGGTCAACTTTCCTCGAATTCTGAGAATGTTCAAAATTTAGCTGTTTTGCAAGGTTTTATTAGAGCA
>NW_011635648.1:0-282 GCF_000512975.1 Sesamum indicum
CCATCCCCGAGACTAGCCTGGAAGCGTGTAAAAAGCTCATGCATTTCACCTTTCAAAGTCTGTATTTTGGCATTCATCGTTTGCACTTTGGCATCTACCATCTGTATCTTGGCGTCTGCCGTCGCAGCATGCATGGCTATTGACTGCGCCAGGAGTCCGAGTTTATCCTCCAGCTTCTCGATCCGTACGTCGTTCGCCGTGGATACGCCCTCAGTGCGTACTTGCTCCAAGCCTGCCTCTGTCAGATAGCTAGCCGCACCTTCAACCCCACTTGTAACCTTT
>NW_011635649.1:0-282 GCF_000512975.1 Sesamum indicum
TCGAGAATGCCGCCGTCGTTACACACTCCTCAATCCACCTGGTGAACGTTTGGGGGAAACCAAATAATTGCGAGACCGCAAGTAGGAAATCCCACTCTACAGTATCATATGCCTTCCTTATATCGACTTTCAGGATACAACGAGGTGGGAGCCTCACTAACCATATCCCGTGAGTAGTTCCTGTGCCAACAAAATATTATCCCCAATGCTGCGCCCTGGAATAAACGCTCCCTGACAGGGACTAATTATCTTGTCCAGGACGACACTCAGTCGTTGGACAAG
>NW_011635650.1:0-282 GCF_000512975.1 Sesamum indicum
AGTGACAAGGCCCATTCGTATTAAGGTGGCCATGTCCAATGGTTCAGATTCACAAGCGATGTGAAGGTAATCGAACGAAGGACGAAAAACACCAAGATTAATTGCAATCAAAGTAATGTAAGAACCAAGAATTAAAGCACGATTTCGGTTAATGGAGGATTGGAACTGTGTAGCTAACCAAAATCCAAGATTTACTTTAATTCCACGTAATATACACCACAAGAAAAACAATTCAACTTTAGAACAAATTCCAGATGTATCTCGACGACCGGAAAAATTGAA
>NW_011635651.1:0-282 GCF_000512975.1 Sesamum indicum
TTCGACGAAACTTGACCCAACCGTATACCTAGACCACGAATTTGTGTGGTAAATTTGCTAATCGTAATAATGCCTACAAGTCAGTATAAAAGAGAAACAGAATTGCTTTAATAACACCGTGCAAAACAGCTAAAGTTTGAACATTCTCGGAATTCGACTAAAGTTAACACAAACATAGGTCTAGACCCAAGCATTTGTTTGGTAAATTTGTTAAGTTTAATAACAACTATAAGTTAGTATAAAAGAGAAATAAACTTGCTTTAATAAACCAGTGCAAAATAG
>NW_011635652.1:0-282 GCF_000512975.1 Sesamum indicum
AAAAAAGAAAAGGTAAAGAGAAGAAGAATCTTTGAACACATGGTCCAAAGTGAGGAGAACATGAGCATGTGAATGGGTAATGGAGTGAGCAGGTAAAAACAGTTGGCTCACCAATTAAATACTAATAACCATGCAACTTGCACATCAATTATTCTATTCTCTGTAAGAAAAAACCCATCTGTCATACAGTGAGTATCACGCCACATCAATCATGATGATGATGATGATATGTATAGAGATATGTATGATAGTGAACTGATAGTACATATATATTACAGTTTG
>NW_011635653.1:0-282 GCF_000512975.1 Sesamum indicum
TTTTAATTGATTCACTAAAAAAAATTAAAATATTCACTAAATACAATAAATACAAATATTATTTATGATCTGTGACCGACCCCACACTGGTACATAGTGCAAGTTATTTATCATTGTTCTATTCATGTATTTTTTTCTTTTTATATATTATATATATTATTATTATATGGTACAATTATTTGATTATAAATTTATATATTTTTTAATTATAATCAATATTAAAAAATTATTAATTAAAAAAATCACAATCACTTGTTACAAATATTAATAAATACAATTAAT
>NW_011635654.1:0-282 GCF_000512975.1 Sesamum indicum
ATCACTCCCTCCTCAAACACCTTGAGGCAGTATTTAACAATGTGATCAATCACACAACAATAGTAGCAGAAATTGGGTAACTGCTCATTCGATGCAGAAACCATCAATGATTCCCCAACAGATGAGGTTTACGCCCATTGAGCAACACCTAAATTCGTAATATCAGACCCCACAACATTCACCACCATTATCCAGCTCCAGATACTTATCGAGTCATCCCCCAATGTGTGTCACTATATACGTAAAGGTACCCTACGGGTTGTCATCAGATTCCACCATATT
>NW_011635655.1:0-282 GCF_000512975.1 Sesamum indicum
TTTTCAGTCACCATACTGAAATATGTTAGTGGTGGTGACATATTGATGGCTGCTAGGATATTTTTGGATTCTTTTGTATTCGTTTGACATGCCTGTGACACGTTTGTTTCAGTGCTATCCAAGAGAGAGAATTTTCATTGATAGGGCTTGATGCCATCTTATCACCTACCATACTAAAATATATGAATTAATGTAAATTGATCCATTGTTAATTTTATAATCCTATTTAAATTGCTGTATTGATGATTCCTTAGGCATGTGAAGACAAAGCCTGTACAATGG
>NW_011635656.1:0-282 GCF_000512975.1 Sesamum indicum
CTTGGCCTTTCGAGGGTGAAACCACCAATTGAGCACTGTTGTACTATACGATCTTATTTTATTAATAAAACTTATATTTACCAAAAAACAAAAATAGATAAATTCCTACATAGATCTAAAAGATTATATATTTGGTCTAAACCTATTACAAGAACACGTGTTTTGATATTTTTTCCCAATTAGGTGGAATAATTAAGGCTTAAGTTATTTTTATTAATAATAGTTTAACAAATATATAAAGCATTAAGTTCTTTCCCACTCACATATTCAGATTTTCTAAAT
>NW_011635657.1:0-282 GCF_000512975.1 Sesamum indicum
TTTTTGGATTTAAGCGCAAAAAAAGAAGACGGTTCGCCCTATACTATACCAGGGCTATGGTTTTCTCTTTTCTTATGATATTCCCGTTGATTCTTTTCTTGATTATATCATATCATTCTTTCTTATGATATTACAAGTCTCTGTCTCTTGCTTTCGAGGCCTGTAGTTAAGTTAACGAAGATAGCCTCAACAGCGGATTCACCGGATTTGCGGCATACCTTGTTTCGATCAACTATCCAAGCTAGAGAGACGAGTTCAAAACTATATAGACGGCTAGTGGAC
>NW_011635658.1:0-282 GCF_000512975.1 Sesamum indicum
ACATCAAGCATGGTCGAGCATATGCTTTGAAATAAAAGACTAACCTCCGTTAATGCACTCCGTACATGCTCGAGAAGCATCTCAGAAAATGGAATTAGGATCAATTTCTGCATGAATACGTGATATTCGTGGCTCTTCATGCCGTGCATCCATAATTCTGTCAGGTTGATGCGGTGGGCAAGGTTAGATGCGTAGCCATCAGAAACTTAAGACCACGAATCCATTCACATATATATATTTATTTTCCTTCGTCAGGGTATAGACTAGTTTAGGCATAACGTT
>NW_011635659.1:0-282 GCF_000512975.1 Sesamum indicum
TTAATAAAACCGTGCAAAACAGCTAAATATTTTGAATGTTCTCAGAATTCCACGAAACTGGAACCAAACGTAGGTCTAATCCCATGCATTTGTGTGGTAAATTTGCTAAGCGTAACAATAAGTACAAGTTAGTGTAAAAGGAAAACGAACTTGCTTTAATAAAATCGTGCAAAACAGCTAAGTATTGAACGTTCATAGAATTTCACGAAACTTGATCCAAACGTTGGTGTAGACCCATGTATTTGTGTGGTACATTTGCTAAGCGTAATGATAATTACAAGT
>NW_011635660.1:0-282 GCF_000512975.1 Sesamum indicum
ATTAAACTTACTGGTGATGAAAACATTGATGATTACACTCCTATTGTGCTCTTGAATGCAATTCCTGAATCCTATTCTGACGTGAAAGCTGCTATTAAGTATGGTAGAGATAGCATCAACCTAGATACTGTGGTTAATGGTCTTAAAAGCAAAGAAATGGACCTAAAAATTGCTAGACCTAGTCAGAATAATCATGAGGTAAATCTTGCTAGAAGTAGACCAAATTTCAGGAACAATGGCTTTAAAAATAGAGGTAGAAGTCACAGCAGGGGTAAAAGTAGA
>NW_011635661.1:0-282 GCF_000512975.1 Sesamum indicum
CCTTCAGTGTATTAGGCAAGATGCTTCTTTTGAATTAAGACAAGATGTGATGTTCTAGTAAATATTTTACGGGTTTGGCTATTTAAATTAGTGTCGAATTAAATATCACATTTTATATAAAAATGACATAGTTGGTTAATTAAATTATTAGATTGCTAGATTTAATTATTATTATAGTTAATTTACATAATTTCATCGGAATGATTAACCTAATACATAATTCTATATATTGTTGTTTAATTAAATTATATAGTAACAATAAATTGAAAAAACAATCATAGA
>NW_011635662.1:0-282 GCF_000512975.1 Sesamum indicum
AGGCAGTGCTTTGTCTTTATTCAACAGAAGAAAATAGCAACCCTCTTGTGCCTTATATTTTGTTTTCTTTGCTAAAGGAAAGTTTTAGCAAGCAACTATGAATTTTTGTAGCTCATTGTTGGGATCCTTCATTGCATCCTTGTAATCATATGATGACTGTGTTTTTGCAAAATGAGGTGCTAGCTATCATATTATCTGCTACTTAATCTAGAAAACCTGTATAAGGTAGCTTGAATTTTTTCTTGAGTGTATCTTGTTTGTGTAGTAATTGGTGGACGCTTC
>NW_011635663.1:0-282 GCF_000512975.1 Sesamum indicum
ATACAAAGAAAGGTACGATTTCATTGGCCCAATAGAGACTGGGCGAACGACATTGAGTGGGCTTCTCGCAGTTGGAGGGGTAAGCACATCGTTCACATAGCTTATCGAGCACTACTAGCATCTTCTGTTTACCACATTTGGAAGGAGAGAAACCTGAGACGTTTTGAGAACGTTGAGAGGACTCCGAGCACCATGGCGCTATTGATAGTTGATGATATCAGGCAACGGATCATTAGTACTTCATTAGCTAGTTCTGTCAGTACACGAGCTTTGTATACACTA
>NW_011635664.1:0-282 GCF_000512975.1 Sesamum indicum
TGAGTGAGAGGGGGACATGCCGATGCGTCGGGTGGACTGCGAGAGCCATGTTTGTGAATGAGGGTAACAACTATGTGTGTGGATTGCCGCAAGCCAGGAGGCGGTCTACGCGGTGTGGCTGTTTTGGTGGGCGAGATACCACCTTGAGCTGACAGGGGTGGATGAAGGGCCATCTTCTCAGTCTGAAGAACTTCCATGAGGAGAAGGACGCGCTGAATGTTCAAGAGCCGAAGCACAGTGCACATGAGGTGCATGAAACGAGCCACACTTAGGATTGTAAGG
>NW_011635665.1:0-282 GCF_000512975.1 Sesamum indicum
CTTTCTCAGGCACTCATCTAAGGATATTCTAAACATAGAATCTTTTAAGATTCTGTATGTTCCACGGTCGTGGTACTTCATTACCTTGAGTATCTTGTAACTTATATGTCCCTTTTCCCATGATCTCAATGACTTTGAAAGGTCCTTCGCAATTGGGATCGAGCTTCCCAACATGCTTTGAAACCTCCACCTTTCTTAATACCAAGTCTCCCACCTGCAACGATCTGGGTTTTAAATTCTTGCTATGACCTCTCAGCATCAGACTTTTGTGGTGCAGCATCT
>NW_011635666.1:0-282 GCF_000512975.1 Sesamum indicum
TTACCACACATATGCATGGGTTTAGACCAACGTTTGATTAAGTTTCATGGAATTTTGAGAATGTTCAAAATCTAGTTATTTTACACGGTTTTATTAAAAAAAGTTTGTTTGTCTTTCATACTAACTTGTAGTTATTAGTCCGGATAGCAAATTTACTACATAAATGCATTGGTCAAAAACTACGCTTGGGTCAAGTTTCGTGCAATTCTGTGAATGTTCAAAATTTAGCTATTTTACACGGTTTTATTAAAAAAAGTTTGTTTTCCTTTCGTACTAACTTGT
>NW_011635667.1:0-282 GCF_000512975.1 Sesamum indicum
GAAAATTACAAATACTCACTGAGATTTGTAATTTTTAATCATAGGTCTGAAATTGTCTATTTTATTTTAGTTTTTCCAAAAAGACTGTAAAAAATAAACTAAGCAAAATTACATTATTGTCCCTTAATGTAAAGAAAACCTTTTAGTATCCTCTCGCGCACCTTTTCATTTCTATTTGCAATAAACCTCAGTTTTCTACAAGTCTCTCTCCAACCAAACCCCCTAAATCTCTTCAAATCCATTTTTTTCAAGTGTCATTATGTTCAGTTCTTGTATTTTTGA
>NW_011635668.1:0-282 GCF_000512975.1 Sesamum indicum
AAACTCACATTAATTAATAGTACTCGAAACACACTCGATATATATTCATAATAATGATATATATATATATATATAATTTTATATACTTGTGAATAAATAAGTATATTTAGGGTATTTTTATAAATAAATATTTTGTCACCAAAATTAATTACTATTAAGGGTCACATCTTTAATAAATAGTATAGATAAATAAACTACAACTGAAAGTCCATAACAAAATTAAAATCATGTTACATATACAGTAGGTGGAGGACTCACCTGGAGCTCTAATCCTGAAGAACT
>NW_011635669.1:0-282 GCF_000512975.1 Sesamum indicum
TAGGGAAAGCCCCTCTTCCATTCTATGCCCTTGATCGCATGAGAAAGATTGCTTGGATGGGTCCGACCCCACCGGATTATTCGCATAAATGTAGTTAAGGCTGTAGTTCTACTTTCTAAGTTTGGTACTTTTGATTTTCAGGGTTCTTACGTGCTAACGATTCCAAGAGAATCGACTCAGTGTTCACTCTTTTTCTATGTCTATATTCTGACCAAAGAAGGGCATATCATAAAAAGAGGAGGGATTAGCCACCTTCGGTGTACAAAGGTCTGGTAGGATTAG
>NW_011635670.1:0-282 GCF_000512975.1 Sesamum indicum
CATTCTTAGTACCTGTCGATTACCTCTCACCTGCAGAGGTTGTGTGCTTCAGAGGCATGGAGGCATTCTGAACGGACATGTCCCGAATTTGCAACAGAGCCTCATAATGTTAGATTGTGTTCTGTGCATGGATGGGTTCGCACCGCATGGGCAATACATTCATACGTACTCATGTTGGCGTGTTATGCTTAGACCATACAATCTCCCACAGGGATTGTGCATAAGTTCTGTGGAAGAATCGGTATGGCACGGAAACGCCGCAGAAATTGAAATAAAAAGAAT
>NW_011635671.1:0-282 GCF_000512975.1 Sesamum indicum
ATTCAGTGCTTTCGGACTTAGTCCTGAAATGACTCGCGGGCTTGCTCACAGGTTGGGTTGGTGAAACTTCGAACTCATGAAAAGGAAAGTGAAAGCCCGATTAGTAGCTTTTGAGAGAAGTGGTGACAGGCTTGTGATCTAGCCCGATCCCTAATGGGGAAACTAGAGCTAAAGCAAATCTTTTTAGGAACATAGCACATCAATCCTTTGTACCGATGGGACAGCTGGGATATAGACCTCGTAGCTGCTGGGAAAAGGCCCTATGAAGAGGAAGAAGGGGAG
>NW_011635672.1:0-282 GCF_000512975.1 Sesamum indicum
TTCAATACAAACTTACCTGGGATGAAGAGAAGTTGTGGGTACTCCCTCTTCCAATGCCCCTTTTCACAGCAGTGAATCGCCGTTCTTTCCTTTCCCTTTGCTCTTTCCCACCGGAGCAACAGGGGTGCTTGGAGCGCTAGTAGTGGCTACAACAACTTTTCCTTTTCCTTCTTCCTATTCTAGCGCCCGACCATCTTGCCTTTCGCCTTGAAGGTTGAAGCCTCTCCTATTAGTAACATAGGTGAAGACTTATATGTCATTGCCTCGTATTAGACCAGCATA
>NW_011635673.1:0-282 GCF_000512975.1 Sesamum indicum
TGTTTCAGTCTGCTCTTCCCCTTCGGTTTTGGGGAGAATCCGTGTTGGCCGCGACCTACATTATGAATAGAACTCCTACACATGTCTTAAATTGGCGGACTCCTTTTGAAGTACTATTTGGGCGTGTACCTACATACAGTCATCTGAAAGTCTTCGGTTGTCTCTGCTTCGCTACAAACACCAATCCACACAAAACAAAGTTCGATAAGAGGGCTCATAGATGCGTGTTTCTGGGTTATTCACTAACACAGAAAGGGTATAAAGTATACGATTTGGAGGACC
>NW_011635674.1:0-282 GCF_000512975.1 Sesamum indicum
TCGGCAGTGGTCGGGCAGGCGGCGTCTGCCGCCGTCGGCAGTTTTTTTCAACACCCTTTTTCAACCTTCTGTGACGCATAATATAACATAATATAATAAAATAAATATTTAGTGATTCAAATACAATGCGTAAAAAATTAAAATATTATTCTAATCTGTCTTCATATTTTCCCTTTTTTTCATTTATTTATTATTTTTTTAATAATTAAAAAATTAAATAAATATTTTAATAACTCAAAAATAAATTATTTCAGCAAAAATGAATTAATCGTGTGATTTTGA
>NW_011635675.1:0-282 GCF_000512975.1 Sesamum indicum
TATCATATACAGCACAGGGTACTCGTTGTATCTGATATCCCCACACTCTTTTACTCCAACTGTATAGGAATATAGTACAGGACATCTTAACAAACATGGTACCCCCACACCACCCTAGTGTGTAGCTAACAGCATAGGATATTCCTCGCTGCCCCCGAATATCCTGGTACCGTACGCGCCATGGTACCTAGCTTAGTTCAGATATTTCTCATTTCACATTATCAATCATATCATCATCAATCACATTTTTATAAACCATTGACTTCGCTTCCACTAGCTAAG
>NW_011635676.1:0-282 GCF_000512975.1 Sesamum indicum
AAATTATCAAAACGTATTAAATTATTTATTAAGCTTGTTTTTAGATAATACAAACTAAAATACCATATTTTTATATCATCTAAAACTAAAATATGAGATATTAACTAACAATTCTAATTTATGGTGAATTTTATACACAACATTTTCTTTTAGTGGATATTGAAATTATAATGATAAAATTCATATGCCCTATATTAAATATTTATTTTACAAAATATATTAAATTATTGATTAAGCTTGTTTTATATAATATAAAATAAAACACCATAGTTTAATATCATC
>NW_011635677.1:0-281 GCF_000512975.1 Sesamum indicum
GACATATTTGATGATCATCTCGATCATTGTTAAGCCTATCAAATGATAGCTCAAAGCAATCGATGTTATCACTACTTGGACAATAATTCAAGTTATAAATGGAATTTTCAAGCATCAAACTTGTGCTTGCCACACTGCTTGAATTAACCAGAACATCGACATCGATCCTCATGTCCACTTCTCTTTTGGATATGTGAAGTATCATTATCTAGGCACCACTAGATGAAAGTGGCGCTAGTGGTTATGGTGAATTCAAATAATTCTCACCTCATGGAGAATGT
>NW_011635678.1:0-281 GCF_000512975.1 Sesamum indicum
AAGAATGCGTACTTAAGGTGTTTTGGTAACTCCTTTAATTCCAATGCGGGTGCCTGCAATATAGAGGGAACCATTTTAGTGTGAGAATACGGTAATTCGATGAAAGCAGTTTTAGTAGGTAAAATTCGAAGGGAGTCGAGTTCAGAAACAGTGTCACCGATGTTTGGATCTATGATCATTTTTTCCTCCAAAATTTTTGCTTTCTCCAATGTGAGGCTTTCGTCTAATGCATATTTCACATGGTCCTCGCTGCCTATTGCTATGGAATCCTGCACGAAAGG
>NW_011635679.1:0-281 GCF_000512975.1 Sesamum indicum
TTTGGCTTTGATTCTCCTATGTCTGTAAGTGACTTTAGACCCATCTCATGCTGCAATGTTTTATATAAGATCATAGCTAAATTACTTGTCCAACGGTTGAGAGTGGTTTTGGACAAGTTAATCAGTCCTAGTCAGGCAGCATTCATACCGGGACGAAGCATAGGTGACAACATTATGCTAGCCCAGGAACTGTTTACGGGCTACAATCAGGCGCGACTGCCCCCAAGATGCGCATTAAAGGTGGATATTAGAAAGGCCTATGACACAGTTGAGTGGGACTT
>NW_011635680.1:0-281 GCF_000512975.1 Sesamum indicum
AAATAGGTTTTTCAGCAAAGCTTTCGGCAAAATTATCAACATCGAGCAACAAAATCAAATTTATTAAAAAATAAAAATAAAACACGGTATAGATGACCTAATTTGCTGCACGAGCCTTCTAGGGGTATTGTTAACGTGTTCCAATTCAAGATATTGCTCCCAAGAAGCAAAAATACTGCTTCTCTATAGAGTCAAAACATAGTATGAAATTTTAAGCGCATCTGCATATAAATATTGTCACAGAGTGTGTCTGTGTGAGAGAGTGAGTGAGACCTGGAAAT
>NW_011635681.1:0-281 GCF_000512975.1 Sesamum indicum
GTTTGGGTCAAGTTTCGTGGAACTTTGAGAAAACATTCAAAATTTTGTTGTTTTGCACGGATTTATATAAGTTGTTTACCATTCATACTAGCATATAGTTATTATTACGCTTAGCAAATTTCCCACACAAATGCATGGATGGGTCTAGATGTACGTTTGGGTCAAGTTTCGTGCAATTCTGAGAACGTTCAAAATTTATCTGGTTTGCATGGTTTTATTTAAGGAAGTATGTTTCCCTTTAATACTAACTTGTAGTTATTATTATGCTTAGAAATTTTACC
>NW_011635682.1:0-281 GCF_000512975.1 Sesamum indicum
GTGCGCGCAGGCATGCTATATGTGTACCATATGAAGCCTTCCTTCATGGCAGATATTGTTTCACTGATCTACATAAATAAAGTAAGTTTGAGAACCAAGATATTTCCAGCAACCATCCAACTCAATTTTTTTTCCTTTTTTCTAACACTTTCTTCTCTACTGCTCCGACTTTACAAACCCTAAATAAAGTAATAAAAAATCGAGAAGTTGAAAATGTGGGTATGGATGGGGTTTGATGGTGGGAAGCGAACAGTAGTTTTGAGGGTTTTTACCAGTGGGGT
>NW_011635683.1:0-281 GCF_000512975.1 Sesamum indicum
GGATCCAAATCGCCTATTTCTAATGCTCTTTGAGTCCATCATTGTTTCTCATCCTCAGCTAGAAGAGATTGTCCAATCAGAACAATAAGTTTCGTTCTTGATTATGCATAATCCAATTATGAATATAAATTTTATATTTCATCCAATAGACATTTCTCATTTAATGTTACAGAAAAGACTTCTCGACCAATATACCTAGTCAAAATTGTCCAACAATAATTGAAATCACTATTTCGATCATGCTAGGTTACATAAACGCTATATTAACATGATCACCACTA
>NW_011635684.1:0-281 GCF_000512975.1 Sesamum indicum
AATTCGACGAAACATGTCCCAAATGTTAGTCTAGACACAAGAATTTGTGTTTTAAATTTGCTAAGCGTAATAATAACTACAAATCTGTATAAAAGGGAAACAAACTTGCTTTAAAAAAACCGTGCAAAAAACAGCTAAATTTTGAACGTTCTCAAAAATTTGTGTTTAAAATTTGCTAAGCGTAATAATAACTACAAGTCTGTATAAAAGGAATACAAACTTACTTTAATAAAACAGTGCAAAATAACTAAATTTTGAAAGTTGTCAGAATTCGATAAAAC
>NW_011635685.1:0-281 GCF_000512975.1 Sesamum indicum
CATATATTCTAATAACATTTATGAAGAAAAAATGTTGGAAAATGATGAGTATGCGTATTCTTCGATTAGAAAAGCTTTACATTGAGACATTCCTCCCGAGTAAATTGTTTTTGCTCGAGAAATTTTTTAGATACAAGCTTGATTTGTCTAAAGATATTGATGAGAATTTGGAATATTTTACTAAATTGGTTCAAGATATTAAGTTGACTAGTGATAAAAGTATTGATGAGTGCTCTCCTATTATGCTTTTGAATGCTATACCTGATACTTATTCTGATGTC
>NW_011635686.1:0-281 GCF_000512975.1 Sesamum indicum
AAATTTTCTTCTAAATTTAAAAGTTATTCACTAAAAAACAAACTTGCAAGAATAGTTTCGAATACATTAATACTTAATATATATAATTTAAAATATTAAAAATAAATTTTATGGTTAAATACATTAAGACCCCTGAACTATACATATTGTCTCATTTATACCCATAAAATATGAAATATAATAAACACACCCCTAATAAAATAACTTGGTATTAATGGGACAAAATGTCGTTCCTACTTACTCCTATACATTTTATTTTAATTTATAAAATATGCTTTATT
>NW_011635687.1:0-281 GCF_000512975.1 Sesamum indicum
CCATCTTTTCTCAAAAAATCAAGACCTTTTTGACTAATATGACCAAGTCTCTTATGCCATAGAGTAGTAGAGTCACATTCAGAGACAGAAGCAGCAAGATAGTCATAAGAAACAGTGCATATGTAAAGATTACGCTTACGTTCAGCTTTAAAAACAACCAATGAACCCTTCATGATTTTCATGAGGCCTTTGCCCCACCTACCCTCTAGTCCATCTTCTTCTAAAGCGGCACAAGAAATAAGATTATGACTCAAATCAGGAACATATCTCACGTTTTTCAA
>NW_011635688.1:0-281 GCF_000512975.1 Sesamum indicum
TTAATAAAATAATTTAAATTATAATTCGTATTTTGATAAAAAAAAATCTATTATTCATTCCCATAAATACATCCCCTTCCTAATAAGTATTTAATTTAATACATGTGATCATTCTATAATTTAAATTAACTCCATATTTATACAGACTCAATAAAAATTTAAATTAGGATAAATAATATATATTTATAAATGATAATATTATGTTCTTTAAAATCAAAACAACACAATAACAATCCATTTATAAATAAATGCATTTATACTAAATTGTTGTTATTAGATAA
>NW_011635689.1:0-281 GCF_000512975.1 Sesamum indicum
TCTTCGGCACTCTCTTTGAATTTCTTCCTGAATTTTTCTTTAGCCTGGTTCCCACAAACATTGGAGTGGCATTAGTGTGGAAATCCGCACTCTCTCTCATCGTTTGATCCTGTGGAGGATCATTAGAATATATACTTCCCTCCAGTGGTGGTAACGCTGGAGTGATCTCATTTATTTGGATATTGACTAAATCTACAATCGCAAGTTGGGAAAAGGATTCCGTCAATTCAAGTAGATCCAATATATCTGCTCTCGTTACCTCCATTATTTTATAGTTCTGA
>NW_011635690.1:0-281 GCF_000512975.1 Sesamum indicum
TTTTTTTTATTAAGTTCTACTTTGTTCATATCCACTATAAGTAAATCATGAAAGAAAAAATTCTTATGAAAAAATAATGGACCTTGCACTTATATTGGAAACATAATTTGATTAAAGAAAAGATAAAGATTTTATCTTCTAGCATATATGCTACAAATAAAATATGGGGATCATGACATCATCTATCAAGTTCTATTTCAACTATATTCCAATACCCATTTCAATATGAAACGGGCTATCGAATAGCCTGCTGATACGTGCCAAATCCCGTATTTTTTTTT
>NW_011635691.1:0-281 GCF_000512975.1 Sesamum indicum
ATCTTTATAAGCAGTTCTGACCACATGGCAATCAATCTCCTTGTGTTTCATGCGCTCATGGAATACGGGATACGCCATGATGCTGGGCCGCTTGGTTGTCGCAAAAAAGACGAACTGGAAGAGGCAAGTGAATGCTAAAATCGAAGAGCAAATAGGACAGCCATTTAACTCACAGACAGTGGCAACCATGCTCCTATATTCCGCTTCGGAGTGGAACGGGAAACAGTAGATTATTTCTTGGTCTTCTAAGAAACTAAGGCAGCTCCAAGGAAGATAGTAAA
>NW_011635692.1:0-281 GCF_000512975.1 Sesamum indicum
TCCCCTATCAGTATAAGATGGATATATCTCCTATCCGCTTTGAGATGGCATAGACTCTCTAAGTCTATGGTCATAACGATTGGTCGAATAGGAAATGGTTTCCTTTGTCAATCAATAGAGTAAACGCATCTCAAATATTCAACATAGTTCCCTAGTCCAGTATGAGAACCGACGCCCAATTCCTTGTCCTAGGCTAAGGCTGGAAGATGGTCGACGGAAGGACCGTACCTGTATGGAACTCAAGAGCCTAAATGTTCACGACAACATTCACTTAGTCTCTA
>NW_011635693.1:0-281 GCF_000512975.1 Sesamum indicum
CATTTCTTTGAGAGTAGAGATGAATTTCAATCCATCTGGAATCATCGCCAATTTTCTGCATGCTTTAATATAAAGAAAAGATAGATTGAGCATTGCTCCTTTCTCCACTCTCCATTCCACTAAATTCGACAACCCAAACAGAACAAGGTCTCTGAGTTGAGGAAATCCAGTTGCCCGACAAACCATCTCATTGCCCATATATGGATTGCGCCACAAGCCAAGAACTCTTAACATGGGAAGCTTCTCTAGTATTTCCATTGGGTCTTCCTCAATCCTTGTAC
>NW_011635694.1:0-281 GCF_000512975.1 Sesamum indicum
AACTTGTAGTTATTCTTATGCTTAGCTGATTTACCACACAAATTCTTGGGTGTAGACCAATGTTTGGGTAATTTTCGTCGAATTCTGAGAACGTTCAACATTTAGTTGTTTTACACGGTTATATTAAAGCAAGTTTGTCCCTTTTATATACAAAGCTTGTAGTTATTATTACGCTTAGCAAATTTACCACACAAATTCTTGGGTCTAGAACAACTTTTTAGTTAAGTTTCGACGAATTATGAGAACGTTCAAAATTTAGCTGTTTTGCACGGTTTTATTAA
>NW_011635695.1:0-281 GCF_000512975.1 Sesamum indicum
CAGCTAAATTTTAAAGGTTCTAATAATTCGACGAAACTTGACCCAAACGATGGTCTAGACCAAAGAATTTGTGTGATAAATTTGTTAACTGTAATAATAACTACAAGTTTGTATAAAATGGAAACAAACTTGCTTTAATAGAACCGCGCAAAACAGCTAAATTTTGAGCATTTTAAGAATTCGACGAAACTTGACCCAAATATTGGTCTCGACCCAAGAATTTGTGTGGTAAATTTGCTAAGTGTAATAATAACTACAAGTTTGTATAAAAGGGAAACAAA
>NW_011635696.1:0-281 GCF_000512975.1 Sesamum indicum
AGAATTAACCTCATGCTGGTTTTGGTTAGGTTTATAGCCTTAAGGTCCATTTCCTTACTCTTTAATCCATTTACAACAGTTTCATTGTTAACACTATCCTTACCGTATTTAATAGCAGCTTTCACATCAGAGTATGTTTCAGGTATAGCATTAAGCAAAACAATGGGAGAATACTCATTAATATTTTTATCACCTGTGAGTTTAATGTCCTGGATCAGTTTAGTAAAATCATCAAGGTTTTCATCAATATTTTTAGACAAATCTAGTTTATACCTAAAAAA
>NW_011635697.1:0-281 GCF_000512975.1 Sesamum indicum
TTTGGTTTTCATCATTAATTTGGCTCCTCAGCTGCAATATTTCACCCTTTGCAGATGCCAAAACTTCTTCTAGTTTCTCTCCTCTTTTCTGCAAACTCTCCCTTTCGTTTCCAAGTCTCACTATAAGGTTGTGGGCGTCTTCTAAGTTCTCCAGCGCTACCTGATGTGCTCTTTTTAGCTGAATAAGGGACCTGTAGAGTTCAGCTTTCTCATCTTCCAGGCTTAAAATCTGATTATTAGCAAGCTCTAACTCTTCGGAAATGACCAGTGCATGTTTATTC
>NW_011635698.1:0-281 GCF_000512975.1 Sesamum indicum
AGAACTAGAAGAGTTGTTCCCCTTGGAGCCATCCGATCTCCCTTCTGTTCAGACGGATGGGGCTGATCGCCTCTCAGTGCCTTCCTGGTCTCTTCCCAGCAACAGGCAAGTTGTTCTAACCGCAGAAACCTTTCGCGCTCATCTGCTTGTTCGGCCTTAACTGCAGCTTCCTTGGCCATCCTGCTCAATGATTTGGATTGATGGGACTTTGAGGGATTCGAAGACCAAGAAGGTTCTGTTGGCTCTTTATCTATCGCCTCATCCCCATGCCCGTGCTTGTG
>NW_011635699.1:0-281 GCF_000512975.1 Sesamum indicum
AAATTACACGAAACATGACCCAAACGTAGCTCTACCCATGCATTTGTGTGGTAAATTTTCTAAGCGTAATAACAGCTGCAAGTTAGTAAGAAAGGGAAACAAACTTTCAGAATTCTACGGAACTTGACACCGTGCAAAACATCTAAAGTTTCAACGTTTTCAGAATTCTACGAAAGTTGGCCCAAACGTAAATCTAGACATATGCATTTGGGTGGTAAATTTGTTTAGCGTAATAATAACTGTAAGCTAGTATGAAGGAAAATAAACTTTCTTAAATAAAA
>NW_011635700.1:0-281 GCF_000512975.1 Sesamum indicum
TATGTTGTAAATATGGCCCAAAACCGGAA
The DNA here is from genome assembly GCF_000512975.1 of Sesamum indicum. Lineage (NCBI taxonomy): Eukaryota > Viridiplantae > Streptophyta > Magnoliopsida > Lamiales > Pedaliaceae > Sesamum > Sesamum indicum. The sequence continues at coordinate 30 of NW_011635700.1, forward strand.
GCCCAAACTACAAGCCCACAACTCACTTGGAGGCCCACCCGACCACCCGACTACCCGACTCCAACCCGACTACCCGACCCGAGCATCTCACTTATATACCCTCTTCTCTCAAAACCCTAATCAGTTTGTTCTCTCTCTCCTCTCCTCTCCCTCACCCCGCCGATTCTCTCTCCCTCTTCCTTTCTTGCCGGTTACCGCATGACGGTTAGAATAGCCACCGTCCGGCGGTTTTCTGAAGCCAATCTAATGGCT
>NW_011635701.1:0-281 GCF_000512975.1 Sesamum indicum
GACGAAGGCTCTCCGACGCTCAAGTCAGTATTTTTAGCCTGAGAAGGATGTGAGTAATTTAGTTCTTAAGAGAAAAAATGAACGTTACCCCGCTAGGAACCCTTTTTGCTCCTTTATGTATGATCCCGTCCCTAGATAGAACTGAGTAAGTGCGGATATATGGCCTTCTTGCCTTATTTTCGCACTCTGATTTATAGCTTAATTGGATAATCCCATGATCGCAGCATCCATAAATTTCTCTTGGGGAATAATTAGTGGGATTTTACCCCTTTTCACGTGGG
>NW_011635702.1:0-281 GCF_000512975.1 Sesamum indicum
TGTATAAAAGGGAAACGAACTTGCTTTAATAAAACCGTGTAAAACAGCTAAATTTTGAACGTTCTTAGAATACGACGAAACTTGATCGAAACGTTGGTCTAGACCCAAGAATTTTTATTATAAAAATGCTATGGGTAATAATAACTACAAGTTTGTATAAAAAGGAAACAAACTTGGTCTAATAAAACCGCGCAAAACACCTAAATTTTTAACGTTCTCAGAATTCAACGAAACTTGACCCAAACGTTGGTCTAGACCCAAGAATTTGTGTGGTAAATTTG
>NW_011635703.1:0-281 GCF_000512975.1 Sesamum indicum
GTGCCGCGTGTTGGGTTTTCGTTATTTCACGCAAGGCACCATCTCTTTCGTGCGGATGCCCGCACACGCTCACCCTGTGGGGGTCGGGACTTGGCCATTTTTGATCCGGGACTTGGTCATTTTTTCGGGACTCGGGCGATACAAGGCACAAGAGCCGGGGGTAGCCCCCGGGCCGTCCCGGGCGAAAGAATGAGGATTGGAGGGGGGGGAGGAGGGACGAATCGAAACGACAAAGGGCTGAATCTCAGCGGATCGTGGCAGCAAGGCCACTCTGCCGCTTA
>NW_011635704.1:0-281 GCF_000512975.1 Sesamum indicum
TTAAGGAGTGGAATCTCCAATACTTCTTCGTGTCTTCTCCCAATCCTTGGCCATTTCCTACATCTTGGAATTCAGTTGCTCCTGATCTTCCTAGATATTCTGAACGTAATCATCTTGCTCCCTTCAAGCTTATGTTGAAGCAAATGAATGCTTTTCATTATGATCCCCGTGAGTTAGTGCATCTAGCCCTCCTTTTCCACAATAGGTTAAGTCCTAAGGAAGTGGTTTTCGATACGGCGGATGGTATATGCTCTCCGTGCACTCTGTTTCTTTGCTTTAAG
>NW_011635705.1:0-281 GCF_000512975.1 Sesamum indicum
ATTAGGACTGGCTCCAAAACACTTGTTGTTCTCAACTCTAACGATGTCGCCAAGGAGGTGAGTGCAACTTGCTTTGCAGTTTGTCTAGTACTTGGTAAGAAAATGATCTGTTCTTACATTTGATAGTCATTCTGGCTTTGTATAGGCTATGGTGACAAGATTCTCGTCGATCTCAACAAGAAAGCTATCAAATGCAATAAAGATCCTTACTTGTGATAAAAGCATAGTTGCCCTGACTGATTATGGTGAATTTCATAGGACAGTTAAAAGGCATATTCTCA
>NW_011635706.1:0-281 GCF_000512975.1 Sesamum indicum
AGCGTAATAATAACTACAAGTTTGTATAAAAGAGAAACAAAGTTGCTGTAATAAAACCGTGCAAAACAGCTTAATTTTGAACGTTCTCAGAATTCGACGAAACTTGACTCAAATGTTGGTCTAGGCCCAAGAAGTTGTGTGGTAAATTTTCTAAGTGTAATAATAACTACAAGTTTAAATAAAAGGGAAACAAAATTGCTTTAATAAAAGCGTGCAAAACAGCTAGTGTGGCATAAGGAGTAGTAGTGTGGGATATCCTCATACTCAATACGCTGCACAAT
>NW_011635707.1:0-281 GCF_000512975.1 Sesamum indicum
GACTCGGAACGAAGGGAGCGGGAGTACATTCCCAGGCGACCTCATGAGGGAAGAGGGGGAAACGACAAACCGAAAGCGGAGAAACGGAGGGAGCCCAAGTATGTGCCGAAATACCACAATTACACCCCCTTGGCCATGTCTCGGGAGAAGGCTCTGATGATGGTAGAGAACGCCGACGTGCTGAAATGGCCTAGACATACGAGATACACCCCTACCAAGAAAACGTCTAACAAGTACTGCCGTTTCCATCGGGAGAGAGGACACAGCACAGAAGAATGCTA
>NW_011635708.1:0-281 GCF_000512975.1 Sesamum indicum
GTTCCTAAGGCGACATAGACGGAACGACTCCATGTTAGAAAGTTGGTGCCGTCCAGAGGTGAAGACGCCAGTGTTAAGCTGGAGTTTTCCGAGGGGTGAATATAGAGTGCTTCTCGTTCCAGCTGTTCTGTCGCAGCTCTGCTATTCAAACTTGAATCTGCCATATTTCTTCAGTATTGTGTTCAATGTAATCAATACGTATCCCAGAGACCTTCATATAGAAGGCTCTGATACCATGTTGGAATTCAAAAGAAAACGAATACAGAAAAAGTAGAAGAATT
>NW_011635709.1:0-281 GCF_000512975.1 Sesamum indicum
CTACCTGGCATTGCACACAATTCTCAAGTGTTGTGTGCTACATTTATATCAATCTGCCGCACACAAGGGCATCCTGTCTGCACAGCATCTTATTGTTCGCATGTCCCGTGCTTCCTGCGCTCGTAGCATCAAACCAACTCCTCAACCACCCTGCTTGTGCATGCAGCATCCCATAAAAGTATGCATGGGGCACTACCTGAGTGCATAACACATCGTCCATCCACACAAAGTTCGTCCAACGCTCGTAACCATCTGCACAATGCCCACAGGCTTGTCACGCA
>NW_011635710.1:0-281 GCF_000512975.1 Sesamum indicum
TGCATAATCCAGCATGCATCCAAGATTTAAGTGCTTTATCCAGTTCTTATTTGAAACAAGATCGATTAATAACACTAATTCCAGTTTTAAAGCACCGAGCTTCTATTTTGTGTCATATACTTCCTGATTGGAAACAGAAAAGTAATTCACTAGTCATTGGTTTAGGAAGAAGCAAATACAATTGAGGAACAAAAGGACCGAAAGCATATCTTTTTCACAATCTTATCGGAAACAAAAATTGATGAATACATAGAGGAACAACAAGGAATCAAAAGCTGATG
>NW_011635711.1:0-281 GCF_000512975.1 Sesamum indicum
ATTTGTGATTCCACCCCTCCAAAGTATTTGTGATGCTCAGACCTTGTAATCTGTCATGGATCTTCCATCAACCACACTATGCACTAATTCCTCAGGTGCAGTGGCTGCTGCAACTTTATTTGCTGCAGGCCCTAATTTCTTTCTTTACTCAATTAGTATCTTGTACCAATCCGGATACCCATGAATTTCGAAGCAGACCTCCTTCAGATATCCAAATTTACCACATTCTTTGCATATTTGATTTCTCTTGTCTGTAAAATTCCTCTTCCTCTGAAAATTTC
>NW_011635712.1:0-281 GCF_000512975.1 Sesamum indicum
CTGCAATCTTTGTTTTCTCCAATAATAGCACTGGATTCAAAAGAGTAGCAATAGTTAAGCTCTTCTGGATGGCCACAGGCAGGCTTCCCACATAGCATTGAATAACAACCAACAAGTAGAACAACTTTAAACATAATAAAATTCCAAAGCATTACTCCAATATTTTCACTAACCGGACCGATCACATGTCGGAATCACACATAGCGTACACAGTAAATGAATCAATCACTTTCTAAAAAAGTGCCATAGGAACAACAGTGCCATTTATTCGTTGGCGCAAA
>NW_011635713.1:0-281 GCF_000512975.1 Sesamum indicum
ATTTGTCATTATGCCATTTGGATTAACGAATGCCCCTGCAGCTTTCATGTCTCTGATGAACAGGACGCTACCACCATTCCTTGATCGGTTTGTGATTGTGTTTATTGATGATATCTTAATATATTCGAGTAGTCACGAGGAACATGAACAACATTTACGGCCAATTTTTCAGATCTTGAGAGAGAAATAGTTGTACGGTAAATTCAGCATATGTGAGTTTTGGATGGAAGAAATTACTTTTTTGGGGCATGTTGTTTCGAAAGAAGGGGTACAACCTGATC
>NW_011635714.1:0-281 GCF_000512975.1 Sesamum indicum
AAGCTGTCGTCCCAATTCTCTCCAATCTATATTCGCAAAATTGTTAAGCCTTAGCCCAAAGCTACTCAAGAACCACACGGACCCAGCAAGCACCAGACTTGCTACCACATGTGCTGTTCAAGTTGAAGGGGAACGAATCAGCTCACATCACTTACCGATACTCCCAGCTTCTCAAGTTCCTTTTCGTGTTTCTGCTGGATTTGTAGCTGAATAGCTGAGTTCTTATCTGACATTCTGAGTCTTCTTGCACGAATCTCGGATTGCACACGTGCCAGCGTCTG
>NW_011635715.1:0-281 GCF_000512975.1 Sesamum indicum
TACAAGTTTGTATAAAAGGAAAACAAACTTGCTTTCACAAAACCGTGCAAAACAGCTAAATTTTGAACATTATCAGAATTCAACAAAACATGACCCAAAACGTTGGTGTAGACCCAAAAATTTGTGTGTTAAATTTGCTAAGCGTAATAATAAATATAAGTTTGTATAAAAGGAAAACAAACTTGCATTAATAAACCGTGCAAAACAGCTAAATTTTTAATGTTTTCAAAATTCGATGAAACATGATCCAAATGTTGCTCTAGACCCAATAATTTGTGTGT
>NW_011635716.1:0-281 GCF_000512975.1 Sesamum indicum
CTTTAATAAAGGCTGGTACATGCCAGCCATCTATCCCATCACCGTGATGGGATAGATGTGTATATAAATATACATATAAATATATAATATATAAATATATTATAATAATATATAATAAATATATTTATATAATAATAAATATATAATAATAAATAATATATAAATATTTATTATATAAATATAATATATATTATATATATAATAATAGATATACAATATACGAAATAATATATATATATATTATAATATATAATATATAAATATATTATAATAATATATAC
>NW_011635717.1:0-281 GCF_000512975.1 Sesamum indicum
TGATAGATAAAGATCGAAATGCGGCAATGGTAGTAACACCAGCTGTTGACCCGGTTTCTATGAACTCATCTGATCCAATGTCATATCCAGTTGACCGGGTCGAACTATCAGCAGTGGAGAAGGCAACAAGAGCACACCGAAAAAAGGCGGAGATATCACCAGCGACAGAGGTAGCAACATCTAAGCCAGTATCTGGGCCAGTTGGCTTCGTCGACTCAGCAATTGAAGTGGTTGATCTTGAACCAATTTGTTCATCAGTTGCCCCATTACCCGGTAAACTC
>NW_011635718.1:0-281 GCF_000512975.1 Sesamum indicum
AATAAAACTAAATGGGGCTTATGGTGAAATTAAAACAAGAAATGCAAAAAACAAAAATCAATGATTACCTTTCTCTTGATTTGTTTTGAAGTTCACATAAGACTTCAACGTAGTAGCCCTTGCAAGACACGTATACACCACACCAAAATATGACATCCCCAAGATATCTCTGTTAGAAGAAAATTAGGTAGAAAGAACACACCAAGTGTTCTTGTGAGAGAGGTGGCCGAATTAGAAGCTTCTAGGGTAGGATCATTTTTGTGTTATGTTTTCATTAGTTA
>NW_011635719.1:0-281 GCF_000512975.1 Sesamum indicum
CACTTTCTGAGCCATAAGTAAGTTTTTATTTCCTACTATTATCCTTGTTAACATCAATTTCAGCCTATCTCCTAACTTTATATGTGTGTGTATATATATTGGACTCTAAGGGCCATCTGTATGTTGTCTTTCGGTTTGAGTTTAAAATTCTGGCCGAATTGATGGGCCGACAGAGCATGCTTTTTTAAGTGCATCTAGACAGGTTTCTTGGTCGTAAAGCACTTTTGCCATGTTTATGCCTTTCGACTGGAGAATGCTATGAGCAATGATCTCAGTCACAG
>NW_011635720.1:0-281 GCF_000512975.1 Sesamum indicum
AAAGGAAAGGCCTCCCTGGTGGCTGATTTGAGGAGGGGTGTTCTATCCCCTAGGGACAGGCAGTTGCTATCTCCTTTTGCTAAGGAGGAGTTAGAAGGGATGGGGTCCCTTTATCTCTTCAAGGTAACCCTCTATCATAATTCGGTACCTATATTCGTATGTCTTCTCCTGATGATTTTTGTTTCTTTGTAGGCTGCCTCGGTTTATGAGGAACTTTCTTACAGGTCCCAGGGAAACCCTCCTTCTAGTGATGCCAAGAGGCATAAGCTGGAGGACAGGCT
>NW_011635721.1:0-281 GCF_000512975.1 Sesamum indicum
TCTTCGGCACTCTCTTTGAATTTCTTCCTGAATTTTTCTTTAGCCTGGTTCCCACAAACATTGGAGTGGCACTAGTGTGGAAATCCGCACTCTCTCTCATCGTTTGATCCTGTGGAGGATCATTAGAATATATACTTCCCTCCGGTGGTGGTAACGCTGGAGTGATCTCATTTATTTGGATATTGACTAAATCTACAATCGCAAGTTGGAAAAAGGATTCCGTCAATTCAAGTAGATCCAATATATCTGCTCTCGTTACCTCCATTATTTTATAGTTCTGA
>NW_011635722.1:0-281 GCF_000512975.1 Sesamum indicum
AAGTTTGTTTCCCTTTAATACAAACTTGTAGATACTATTATGCTTAGCAAATTTACCACACAAATTCAATGTTCTAGACCAACGTTTGGGTCAAATTTAATTGTATTCTGACAACGTTCAAAATTTAGTTGTTTTGCACTGTTTTTTTAAAGCAAGTTTGTTTCCCTTTTATACAAACTTGTAGTTATTATTGCGATTAGAAAATTAACCACACAAATTCTTGTGTCTAGACCAACGTTAGGGTCAAGTTTCGTCGAATTTTGAGAACGTTCAAAATTTAG
>NW_011635723.1:0-281 GCF_000512975.1 Sesamum indicum
GCTAGAATAGCTGAAGGATTGGCCATATGAGAGCATCGAGTGATGATGCTATCCCTAGTAGAAAAGCTAAAGACCTCCAGGCGGATTTTGAGAATGAACATGATCTTACAATCACTACCTCTCTTTTTTGATCAATTTATTGTCAACCATAACATGAATGGGATTGAAAAAAGCTTCCTGAGTTGATTAATATGTTCGTCCACTACGAGGCAACGATAGAAAAATTTTCATCCGGCGGTACTAGTGGGAGAGGCTTCTACCTCTAAAGTGAAGGGCAAGGG
>NW_011635724.1:0-281 GCF_000512975.1 Sesamum indicum
AATTAGCTATAACGATAATTAAATCTAACAAATCTAATATTTTAATTACCCAACTATATCATTTTTATAGCGATTGTGATATTTAACTCGACACTAATTTAAATAGCCAAAATTATAAAATACTCCAATTAAATAGTACATCGCTCAATATAATCAATATTTAATAAATAAACTAAATAAATAATATATTTATATAAATTAATAGAAATTAAAATAAAACTTACCTCTCGCTGCGAATTGCCGAACAGAGAAGGAAATTGCGAATTTATAAATGTGATATT
>NW_011635725.1:0-281 GCF_000512975.1 Sesamum indicum
TTCTTTTTAGTGCAAAGTTCACCAAAGATGGAAGATTTACTTATATTGTAACTTATTGGATGGTATTTTAGTTCTGTAATTTTTATTCTGCACGAAATTAATTTATAAGAATAAAATTACAACTTAATTTGGTTTCATGCAAATCACGTACAATTTTAGATCAAATTAGCAGAAGAAAAACTAAAATTGCTAAATTATATGACCAAATTAAAAAAAATCAATTTGTACAAGATAAAAAATATCAACTCCTAAATTGCAAAACTAAGATTGTAATTTTCTCA
>NW_011635726.1:0-281 GCF_000512975.1 Sesamum indicum
ACTCAAGATCAGGAGTGCAAATTCGATTTCTATCCTCATACTGTCATACATTTATACTTTATTTTCATCTCGTTAATCCATTAATCTGAAATAAATAACATAACTACATATTATAAGCATGTAAATATATATATGGAATTAATATCTTTACTAATTATATTAAAAGTATTAGTTAGCATATTCTAAACTAAACCATAGACTATAATTAAACAAATTTTTAAGTAGAAAGTTGTAAAGAAAATATCAGGAACAATAAAATAACAGAAAAGTAGTATGTAATG
>NW_011635727.1:0-281 GCF_000512975.1 Sesamum indicum
TCGTATTAATTTTATACCAAAATGACGTCATTTCGAAACAAATGACATTATTTTTTTGGGAACGGTTATTTAGAATGGCTAAACAATAGGAACGACTTTTTAAATATTGCTTGTCAACAGAAACGATGGTTTTTTGTTGTTCTAGGAGAGGTCTTAGGAATGGTTTTTTAAAAATTGCCAGTTCCAAAGCCCTCTTTAAAAATCGGTATACATACAAAACTTAGAAAATTATTTCATTTCTCCCTCCTTCTTCCTCCTTCACTCTCCCTCCCTCACTCTGC
>NW_011635728.1:0-281 GCF_000512975.1 Sesamum indicum
AAGTTTGCATATTCAAACCGGGTAACTAAAAGTGTGGGCTCCTCAATCCACTGAAACAAAGCCATTTAATAAATTTAGAACGAGTCCAATGAAATGACAATGAACTTTTACTTAAGCTATGTGCAGTTTGTGATAAATTTACGATTCATATCCATTTCAAAATTTACTAGTCTCACTGCTCACAGAAAGTATATGTAAAACCAGAAGGTGAGGAACTACGACTTAAATCGTGGTGCAACAAATTATAACAGACCCTCGAAAAGATAATTTGGTTCCCCCTC
>NW_011635729.1:0-281 GCF_000512975.1 Sesamum indicum
TTTTTTTATTTTTTTAGTTTTATGTGTGGAATCAAAAAAATAATTTAAGCACTATAGCAGCAACTGTCGGCCGGTGCTGCACAGCCGCCCGTTCGCATAGGCAGGATAAAATTAAATTTCTTTCTTAATATGGTTTATTTTTGTGCATTGGATGCACATATTTTTATCATCCTTTTGATTGCAATTTTAAACTTGTGTTTCCTACATATGATTATTTTTTGTAATGTTGGATATCATGATTTTTCTTATGCATGGAATGTATTATTTTATGTCAAGCATGT
>NW_011635730.1:0-281 GCF_000512975.1 Sesamum indicum
TTACTTTGTAGATTATGTGATGCTTTCTTTAATTCAGTCCTATGTGGTTCAGGAATTTCCCAATTCCTCCAATCCTAAATCCGTCGTACGGGCTGAGGTTGGAATCTTACTGCATGATTCTTTCCATAGTTTTGTTGGACACTGTCATTTTGGAAAAAAATCCTGATAGGCTTTCGGAGCTTTGAAGCCTATCACCCTCGTTAGTTATTCTAACTCGGTTGAATATCCATCCATATCTGTTTCTACTTCTTCCTCATAGACACTTTCGTCTGATGGAAGGT
>NW_011635731.1:0-281 GCF_000512975.1 Sesamum indicum
TTGTTACACAGGTTCGCATACCACTTCGCTAGCAAGCAAAAGTCGAAGAGATCAGCGATCCACCTATTCGCGATCCGGCAGGGAAGAGAGGAATCTCTTAAAGATTTTATGGGGAGATTCAATAATGAGACATTGGAAGTGCAGGAGCTGCGGATTGATATGATGACGAGTATATTAATACACGGTTTAAAGAAGGGACCGTTCGCATCGGCATTAGCTAGAGATCCCCCCGGAGATGTAGAACAATTGATGCTTTTGGCCCACAAATACATCAACGAGGA
>NW_011635732.1:0-281 GCF_000512975.1 Sesamum indicum
AAGAAGTGAGGTGTTGGTTTTATTTTCTGCACCAACGAATGCCATCTGTGTCATGTTATATTTGTCATTCTTCTTCAATTTCTAAGTGTTCATTTCTATCTATATAACATTTTTTCTCGTGCAGGATTGTGTGTGTGTATCCGCATGTGGGTTGTGTTGTGTGTGTGTGTGTATCACGGTAGAGAATATTTTACTTTCATTTTGAACGTAGAAGAAGTGAGGTGTTGGTTTTATTTTCTGCACCAACGAATGCCATCTGTGTCATGTTATATTTGTCATTC
>NW_011635733.1:0-281 GCF_000512975.1 Sesamum indicum
GTCGAGTATCTAACAATTTTCTTGAACTTACACGCCAGATGATAATTCCCAGTAATCACACTTCACACACTGACAGACGAAATTCTTGAGGGTTGAATCTTAAAAAGTTAAACTGGTAAAGCTCAGCAACCCGCATTTTCATCCATAAATCATTAACAGTTGCATCCAAATGTATTCTTGATATCTTGTGTATACGTTATTTCAGAGATTTGGTTAGAACCCAATTGTGGCTTTGAATTGCAGATCAAAAGTTTACGGATGTTGTTGGGAGTGCATATTAT
>NW_011635734.1:0-281 GCF_000512975.1 Sesamum indicum
GGGGACGTTACGCCTCCGGAGGTGCAAATTTCAGGTTTTCTAGTGTCTAGTGTAGACGATAGGATTTATTTTTTTAAGCCTATTATAGGGGGGAATGAGTTCAAAAAGCTTGGTTTATGACGTGTTAGAGTCCCCCTCAAGGCGAGCCCCTTGCTCTAGCATCGTTGATCATTGTATACGCACTTTTCGGTTCAATGCAATCTGGTTTTTTGAATTCGCGTGTGCAATTTACGGTTTTGTGATTTGTTCCTCCCGACTCTGATATATTCGGCGCGCTGCAT
>NW_011635735.1:0-281 GCF_000512975.1 Sesamum indicum
GAAATGCTGCTCTTTCTTAAGGCTATGTCCTCCTAAGGATCCACCACAATAACAATATAGGAAAAAGAATAGGCTTCCGTCCCAAGGACCAACTGAGAAACCCCTTCAACTTGACCACATTCAAGGTCGATTAATTGGCTTATTTTCATGCAAATGCTTTCTTTCTACAACAACCTATTCAAACTCTTTTTTATTCCTCCACATGAAGCTGCGGAGATAACAAATTGGTCCAATCTGAAGGTTTATTGATTTTTCTAAATTCAGTAAGATTCTTTGTAGAA
>NW_011635736.1:0-281 GCF_000512975.1 Sesamum indicum
ACTCACACCCACACACACCACACACACCCACACCCCCACAGGCACACACACAGCCCCACAGGCACACACCCACACCTCCACAGGCACACACACACACACCACAGGCACACACACACACCACACACACACACACCCCCACACACACAAACACACACATGCACCCAAACCCCCCACCAGGCACACATACACACACACCCCATACACACACAAATACACCCATACCCAGACGCAGACAGAAACACACACACACACATACACCTCACACACACCTGCACCCCCCC
>NW_011635737.1:0-281 GCF_000512975.1 Sesamum indicum
CTATTTTTTGCATGATTGTATTAAAGCAAAGTTTGTTTCCCTTTTATACAAACTTGTAGTTATTATTACGCGTAGAAAATGGATCACACAAATTCTTGGGTGTAGACCAACGTTTAGGTCTAGTTTCGTCTAATTCTGAGAGCGTTCAAAATTTTAGCTGTTTTGCACGGTTTTATTAAAACAAGTTTGTTTGCCTTTATAACAAAGTTATAGCTATTATTATGCTTAGCAAATTTACCACACAAATTCTGTGGTCTATTCCAATGTTTGTTTCAAGTTTA
>NW_011635738.1:0-281 GCF_000512975.1 Sesamum indicum
TATGTAAGAACGATCATCAATTTTTTTGCACACAAGCAGTTAGATGGGCAAAGGCCTGTCAATGGACGGGTATCACTCTACCTAGACCCGAAACAGACTCAAGTCCAAAAATATTCATGGCAATGTTTTCATACACTACTCATATCTTATCCTATAAAATACACCTAGGGTCTTACCCAAATTATACCCAAAAGAATTGGATAGATTTTGGGTGGCAAAATTGCATTTTTGGTCCCATTAGATAAGGCCATTATCACTTCTAGTCCCACGCTTTTCATGGT
>NW_011635739.1:0-281 GCF_000512975.1 Sesamum indicum
TAAATCTAACAAATCAAATAATTTAATTGCCCAACTATATCATTTTTATAGCAATTGTGATATTTAATTTGGTACTAATTTAAATAGCCAAAATCATAAAATACTCCAATTAAACATTTCACCGCTCAATATAATCAATATTTAATAAATGATCTAATTGAATAATATAATTATATGAATTAATAAAAATTAAAATGCAATTTCTTACCTCTGTTTTTCTTCCTGTTGTCCGAGAGAAAATTGCAATTTCTATAAAGATATGTGTGTGCGGTGCTGTGTGT
>NW_011635740.1:0-281 GCF_000512975.1 Sesamum indicum
CGAAGTTTCCCTCAGGATAGCTGGAGCTCGAGCGCGAGTTCTATCGGGTAAAGCCAATGATTAGAGGCATTAAGGGCTCAACGCCCTCGACCTATTTTCAAACTTTAAATAGGTAGGACGGCGCGACTGCTTCGTTGAGCCGCTCCAGGGAATCGAGTGCTCCAAGTGGGCCATTTTTGTTAAGCAGAATTGTCGATGCGGGATGAACCAGAAGCCGGGTTACGGTGCCCAACTGCACGCTAACCTAGATCCCACAAAGGGTGTTGGTCGATTAAGACAGC
>NW_011635741.1:0-280 GCF_000512975.1 Sesamum indicum
CGACTCTAAACAATTTTGATCAATATTGCAGGCATTGACGTTCTTCCGGAGCCTATCCATGAAATGCACGATCTATCGCAAAAACCACATTTTGTCCGATAGGAAGGTGAAGGAGCTCCAAGCACAACTGGCTGATAGGGATATAATGGATCGAGCTCATGTGGAGGAGATGCAGACTTTGCTCGAGAAACTCCGGGTTTTGGAAGGGCTAGCTTGCAGCTGCTAACAAGGACAAGGAGGTCGCCCTATGAGAAGGTCGGAAAGAAGGGTTTGAGGCTGG
>NW_011635742.1:0-280 GCF_000512975.1 Sesamum indicum
CTAGGACATAACCCACATCACTTTTCCACTAAATCATACAATAGACCTTCATAAGACAAAAAACGCAATCCAGTTCACAACGAGCAAACTGTAAACATGAGATAGTAAACTAATCTACCAATGCCAATTTGTGCTATTCCTTTTATTGCATTTTGTAATCGTTCCTTATGAAACAAGTTGTATCATGGCCTCCTTATTTATAACTATCCCAACAACTCACAACTTCTTTCAAGAAGAAAGTGGTAAAGAGAGCTGAGCGCAGTGCATCGGAAGTTGGTCT
>NW_011635743.1:0-280 GCF_000512975.1 Sesamum indicum
GCGCGGTAGACTAGCTACAAGGGACAGACTTGGGTTCCTCCAAGAGGAGGATTTGTGCTCACTATGCATCACCACCAAGGAATCGGCCAAGCACGTTTTCTTTGAGTTCCCGTTTCAGCAACTTCGTTTGGTCACGCATCCGACACTAGCTTGGCATTAACCGGACTATGTCAAGCCTTCAAAGTGCGGTCAAGTGGCTCAAGAAGGAGAAAACAGGTTCTGCCGTGTAGAACAAAGCGTGACACCTCGCTTTGGCATGCACGGTCCACACACTCTGGAG
>NW_011635744.1:0-280 GCF_000512975.1 Sesamum indicum
GGGGTCAAAATGAATTTAACTCAAAAAATATATGTGTGACAAACTGAAAGTAATATTAAATTTTTTGATGAGTAAAATATTAGGCACCAACTTAAACAGTATAATTAAGGTGATCAAATTGTGAGTTTCAGTTATTCAAATAGTTTATTAACATTGCGTCCCTAATTGCATTATTAATAAAGCAATTATCCATAATTGGTAATCAAGAAATTATACTAATGTACCCACTATATTTTCTGAATACTCATTTAGCAACATCAACTAGTAACCTTTTTTTTTT
>NW_011635745.1:0-280 GCF_000512975.1 Sesamum indicum
CCCCAGCCACAGTATGGAGGAGCTGCTCCTTAATCCGCACTACAACCAATAAAAATTTTCTCCAGATCGATATATGATGCTAAACCGAGACCGAGATAGAGAGAGGGCTTCCCCTTTGTTGTCTCTTCGAGACAAAAGCACTCATATGAATGGTGCTAATTCCCATGTTCTTTCTAGTCTCGTTTGGTTTCGAGAGCATCCCTCTCCCCGTCCCTTACTCCTTCTTTTGAAAGCCGTCATCCTGGATTTTCTTTTCGTATGCCGGGGAAAGTACCTCACC
>NW_011635746.1:0-280 GCF_000512975.1 Sesamum indicum
AGACACAGTATTCTGTGAGAGAATGCCTAGAGTCCGGGCAACACGCCCAATCGGCGTCACAGAATGCACGAAGAGCCAAGGAATTACTAGTTAGAAAATACAATCCTTTGGAGGGAGATCCCTTGAGATAACGAACCACATGGCAATGCTGCCTTCCAATGCGAGTCACAAGGTTGATTTAGGTAGTGACTAAGCTGCTGTACTGATTAGGAAATATCCGGTCGCGTGAAGCCAAGATAAAGTAATCGGCCAACCAATCTTCGATAAGAATCAGGACGCG
>NW_011635747.1:0-280 GCF_000512975.1 Sesamum indicum
TGTTTTCCTATGGAATGGAGGATTAAATTTGAAAAATTATTTTGTTTAATCTGAACAGTGCTTACCTCATTAGTAGATGGTTCACTTACTGGAAGACATTTGATGATTTCGCCTTTTATGGAGATACCGGATTCCTCTAAAGGTGGATGTTCGCTGGAGATTATTGACTCATCAAGCTTTGTTCATTTTTTGAGATTTTTTTGGATGATTGCTAATTTATCATCTCCATATGTTTGAAATAAATAGGAGAAAAAAGGAATATTTTTTTTAGTGTGTGAAA
>NW_011635748.1:0-280 GCF_000512975.1 Sesamum indicum
TTTTCTGCAATTAGTTGCTAGTGGTCTTTCCCTTCTTATAATGGAATTTAATCACATTTGCATGCTTTCACTGCGGATTCTCGTCTGGTGGCTGATACAGATGAAGTGGCAACCAGACTTGAGACTGGAAGCCATCAGACTATTGACCTTGATTTGGTAAGTCTGTGTGAGAGGTTAGCGATGTTTTCGCAAATTTTCTGCAATTACTTGCTTGTGGTCTTTCCTTTACTAGCACTTTGGTTTGGAAAGGTTTAGGCTTTGATCGGCAACTCGGACTCTA
>NW_011635749.1:0-280 GCF_000512975.1 Sesamum indicum
TAGCCGTGTTGCACACAATATTGTCCCTCTTCCCCGCTACAATAGGAATTTGGCAAAGAACATGTGCGATCTATGGCGAGACTATTGTGAAGATTCTGGGGACATTCCATTCTCTCTCATGCCAATAATAGCATACCGGTTCCATAGTGTCGGGAGCCCCACGAATGAGCTGGGCTAGAGGCTTCTCACCAAATCAATTATCATGCCAGAAAGATACTGACCCCTAGCCCAAAGTCCAGAAGATGAGAGGTTCCACCACATCCCTGATGCGACACAGGCG
>NW_011635750.1:0-280 GCF_000512975.1 Sesamum indicum
TCAACCAATTGTATGTTATCGTTGCCATCAACCAGGACACATTATCAGGGACTGTCCTACATGGAGGGATAGTTCCAGAAAACCTCAGACTTCAGAGTTTAGTAATATGGGGGAAAACACACAACGGGCAGGTACGAGCAGAGGACAAAGAAGAGGTGGTCGAGGTAGCGGGAATCTTTCTATGACGTCAACAGGACAAAGTAGTCAATCTCAACCACAAGCCAGGGTGTATGCAATCACAAAAGAACAAGCTCCTACGACACCCGAGGTTATCACTGGT
>NW_011635751.1:0-280 GCF_000512975.1 Sesamum indicum
TTCGGGCACTCACTAAGATATATGGGTCAATGACATACGGGTTCACTACCGGGAATTGCAGCGGGAGAAAGGTGAAGGTGTTATCAGTAGTGAAGAAAAGGAACGTTAGCTATATGCTTAAGCAGACTCCGGAGAGACATAGAAAGCTTCCAATTGTTCTTTCTGGGGTGCTGCTTTTTCTTTCTAAGAGGGGCTACTTTTTGCTTTATTGACTCAATCTTGTAAAGGCGAATTTAGTAGTAATTGCAAGCCGGTCGAAGAGCCGACCTGTTCTCCTAAC
>NW_011635752.1:0-280 GCF_000512975.1 Sesamum indicum
TAACATATGGTTCACCTCATCAGAGAACCTAAAATAGCAAAAACGGACGCAAAACACTAGAGAAAGGACACAGCATCCCCAGTTAGCTCAGCGGTTGTCTCGGGGGCAGTCACGAGCAAAATGCCCCGCCTCACCGCAATTATAACAACCCCCTCCCCCTCCGCCTCCGCCTCCATATCTTCCACCACCTCCCTCTGGGCACTCCCTAGCCATATGCCCAGTGTCCCCGCACCTGAAACAACCACTACCTCCTCCTCCACCGCCTCCATAACCGCGGCTG
>NW_011635753.1:0-280 GCF_000512975.1 Sesamum indicum
TGTGTGTCACGATGGTACATGTTTTACTTCGATTTTGAACATAAAACAAGTGAGGTGTTGTTTTTATCTTTTACGCCAACAAATGTCATGTGGGTCTTGTTACATTTGCCATTCTCCTTCAATTTCTAAATTTTAATTTCTATCTTCACAATCCTATTTCTCGTGCAGAATGTCACCATAGTTTCGTAACATTTTATGTTCATTACGGTATTGTGTGTCTTTGTGTGTGGGGTGTGTATGTGGGTGTGTGTGTGGACGTGGTGTGTGTGTGTGTGTGTCA
>NW_011635754.1:0-280 GCF_000512975.1 Sesamum indicum
CCTCCACCATGGTGAGATCGAATGGTCTTTCTTCCTCGTTGGTCATCGCATCGTAGCTCGCTATCGTCTGAATCTCTTCACTAATTTCTGCAGGAATGACAACTTCAGAACCAGAAATGAAACAAAACGGGGTTTCACTTGAAGCGGTTCGTGTGGTCGTTCGATAAGCCCATAATACTCCTGGGAACTCCTCGTCCCACGACCCTTTGGACTTTATCCTGGTTTTTAGGTGTTGGAAGATGGTTCTGTTCCTCACTTCTGTCTGTCCATTCGCTTGAGG
>NW_011635755.1:0-280 GCF_000512975.1 Sesamum indicum
TTTCTACCATTTCTTGAATACCGATGGAATCAAATGTAACGTTCCTAGGGCGCTTGATTATAGTACTTTATGGACTTGAACACTGATTTGCAGTGAGTGTGTTGAGGAAGAAAAGGCGTGAGCAAATGTGAAGTGTGAGTGGTTGAGAGAGAGAGTGTGAGTAAATGTTGTGTGTGTTTGTATGAGTGTTTCAAATAACAAAGCTCGACTGCGGGTAGCAGAAGCCTTGGAATTGACGTTCTGTCTTTTTCTCATAATATTTCCTACTAATTTCTTCTTT
>NW_011635756.1:0-280 GCF_000512975.1 Sesamum indicum
TTAATTAATTTTTTTTTAAATAATTTATTTTTGAGTTTTGAAAATATTTATTTAATTATTTTAATTATTAAAAAAATAATAAATAAAATGGGAAAAATATAAAGACACATTAGAACAATATTTTAATTTTTTACGCATCGTATTTGTATCGCAAAATTTATTTTATTATATTCAGTTATATTATGCGTCGCAAAAGTTTGAAAAAACATCGGGAAAAAACTGCCGACGGCAGCAGACGCCGCTTGCCCGACCACTGCCGACGTGCGCGCGCAGGCAGACG
>NW_011635757.1:0-280 GCF_000512975.1 Sesamum indicum
ATTCATGGGTTGCCTCCCATGTAGCGCCTTTCTTTAATGTCTTTGGCTAGACACTATTGTGCCTCAACTTGAATAAATTGGGCACTTTAAATCCATTTCTTCTTCGTTGTACTGCACCCAGATGTGTGGACCGAGGAAGACTTTGAGGTTCA
The DNA here is from genome assembly GCF_000512975.1 of Sesamum indicum. NCBI lineage: Eukaryota > Viridiplantae > Streptophyta > Magnoliopsida > Lamiales > Pedaliaceae > Sesamum > Sesamum indicum. Next base: position 153 of record NW_011635757.1, read on the forward strand.
TAAGAGACTTCTTCCTCGAACTTATTTTGTCGTGAAATGCTTTGTTCTCATAAGTTTTCGGACTAGAGCTGAAGTCATCAAATTTAGCTTTTTCTTGCACCAACGGATCAATAAAGTCTTTCTATTTG
>NW_011635758.1:0-280 GCF_000512975.1 Sesamum indicum
TTTTGACAATCTCACAAATTGCAACTCATACTCAGCAACCGATAAACCATTCTGCTTTAATTCAAGGAATTTAACTTTCTTACGGTTTTTGTAGACTGATGGAGTATATTTGTCAGTAAATTCTTTCAAAAAGTCATTCCATTTCAAAGTGACAGGTCGGTTCTTGCTCCTTGGAACTGTTTCCCACCAGTCTAAGGCGTCCTTCTCCTGTAAGGACATTATGTACCTCAACTTTTACCCAGAAGTACACTCAATTCTGTCCAACACCCTTTCCGTGTTT
>NW_011635759.1:0-280 GCF_000512975.1 Sesamum indicum
TTTTTTGTGCGGTATGGATCATCTTTGGAGGATTCCTACATTGGAGTCTTGGATGAACATTCAACGAAACTAACCAGTTGGAAGCTTGAAATTTAAAAGGTAAATTTCGGTTTAAAGTTTCGCTTCTACTTTTATATTTCAAACCATAGCCTCGTATGATTAACTTTTATTGTTGCGTAATTTTCATACTACATCGAACACCTGGGAGCTCAAATGGTACACCGCTTGTCTTCGTTTACTTTGCGCTTTAATTTTAATTGTTATATGCGTTTTCATTACC
>NW_011635760.1:0-280 GCF_000512975.1 Sesamum indicum
TTAGAGGTCAAGGAAGCCATCTTTCATATTAGCGACAATAAGGTACCCGTGCTGGATGGTTATTCATCATGCTTCTTCAAGAGAGTATGGGACGTTGTTGGAGACCAAGTATGCAAGGCTCTGTTGGAGTTCTTTAGGAGTTAACGGATGCTATGGCATCTCAACCACACCATTATTGACCTTGTGTCCAAATCTGAGCACTCCACGTCTATTGTGGACTACTGGTTGATCTCATGTTGTATTGTGATCTACAAAGCCATTTCAAAAATTATTGCAGACT
>NW_011635761.1:0-280 GCF_000512975.1 Sesamum indicum
ATAATAGAGATAAAAGATAGAAAGATAGAACAAAGAAAGAGGGAAGAGAAAAGAGAAGAGAAAAGAGGGAGGAAAAAAATAGGGGGGAAAATGAATGAAAAATTTAGACAATACTAGATGGGTTTAATAATTCTATCTTTGATAACATGTGAATTTTGAGATTATATAATTCGAATATAAAATTCTTCTAAAAATTATTTATTTTATCGAATTATTATATATATAATTTAAAAAATTAATTATATAGTTAGTGGTGTGATGTGATTTTTGGCTTTTTCTA
>NW_011635762.1:0-280 GCF_000512975.1 Sesamum indicum
TTCTAAGAACGTTCAAAAGTTAGCTATTTTGCACGGTTTTAATAAAGCAAGTTTGTTTCCCTTTTATGCAAGCTTGAAGTTATTATCAAGCTTAGCAGATTTACCACACAAATTCTTGGGTCTAAACCAACATTTGGGTCAAGATTCGTCGAATAATTAAACGTTTTGCACGGTTTTATTAGAGCAAGTTTGTTTCCCTTTTATAGAATCTTGTAGTTATTATTACGCTTAGCAAATTTACCACACAAATTCTTGGGTCTAGACCAATGTTTGGGTCAAG
>NW_011635763.1:0-280 GCF_000512975.1 Sesamum indicum
AAACTAAGACTCCATCGAGGAAAGACGAAGAGCGCGGAGAGAGTGTTCGGGGAAAAGAGCCTGGAGCAATTTCACGATAACTGCTGAGGGAATGCGGCTTTACTAGTACTCTGTGAGACCGGTAGATTTAGGAGGGGCTTCCCAGACACCTCTTTGAAGGCTGTGTCAGGGATATGAGATTCACTTAATAGATAATATTGCAAAGTGCCCTTCTAACCATCGGCTTATTTGATCCCGAGCGGATGCTTCTAGCAATTTCTCGCGTCTATAGACGTCCACC
>NW_011635764.1:0-280 GCF_000512975.1 Sesamum indicum
CGTTCAAAATTTAGCAGTTTTGCACGGTTTTATTAAAGCAAGTTTGTTTCCCTTTTATACTAACTTGTAGGAATATTACGCTTAGCAAATTTACCCCACAAATTCTTGGGTCTAAACCAACGGTTGGTCATGTTTCGTCGAATTCTGACAATGTTCAAAAGTAAGCTCTTTTGTACGATTTTATTAAAGCAAGTTTATTTTCCTTTTAAACTAACTTGTAGTTATTATTACGCTTAGCCAATTTACCACACAAATTCGCAGTTCTAGACCAACGTTTGTG
>NW_011635765.1:0-280 GCF_000512975.1 Sesamum indicum
TTTTGTTGATTTTATATTGTAATGCTGACTTTGCTTTATTTTCTATGAAGAAGGGATGGGGACCCCGAAAAACTTCCCCCACCTTCGGGTGTTTAATTTAAAAAAAAAAAAAAAACCCTAAATCCTAAACCCTAAACCCTAACAACATCTCACTACAAGTGTGTGAGATTTAACACACTAATTCTTCCACCACCAACCACCACCAAACGACCACTTGTTCAGCCTCACCACCACCTCCAACAGACAGCCCACCTCCTCCTCCACCGCGGCGTCACCGCCG
>NW_011635766.1:0-280 GCF_000512975.1 Sesamum indicum
TAGCAAATTTACAACACAAATGCTTGGGTCTAGACCAACGTTTGGGTCAAGTTTCGTCGATTTCTGAGAACATTCAAAATTTAGCTATTTTGCACGGTTTTATTAAAGCAAGTTTCTTTCGCTTTTATACTAACTTGTAGTTATTATTACGCTTAGCAAATTTACAACACAAATAAATGGGTCTAGACCTACGATTGGGTCAAGTTTCATTGAATTCTGAGAACGTTCAAAAGTTAGCTGTTTTGCACGGTTATATTAAAACAAGTTTGTTTTCCTTTTA
>NW_011635767.1:0-280 GCF_000512975.1 Sesamum indicum
ACGTTGTGCAATATGTAACCCCTTTTTCTGCAAACCTTGTGACCACATGTCCTAAGCTACGAAAGCGAAAAAATAGCTTAGACGCCTTGAAGGCGGTGAGTGGATTCCAAAGGAAGAAGAAAGAAAGAAACAACAAATAACGAAAAATCCTACCTCCAATTGATCCCAATTCCACCACTTTTGTGTAGCTTCAATGGATTTTAGAGCATATTTCCCCATTTCCCACTTCTGCATCTCCTTCTTATATTTTTTCATCTCATCACCTTCGGCTTTTGAAGCA
>NW_011635768.1:0-280 GCF_000512975.1 Sesamum indicum
ATAATTTATTTTGTGAATTGGATATCATGAATTGTTGTATTACATGAGATGTATACTTTGAAATGTATGGATGGATGATCATGAAGCCCAACTTATATGACCCACTAAGCCCGCAGTGAGTTTATGGTCAGTAAGGTGGTCCTATGTTACTACAAAATATTTTACCCATCAACATATAGATGGGCCTTGTAATTTTTTCGTGGGCCTCATCCTCCATGGACCTTCTTCTCCCTAGGCTTGCTTAAAAATAAAAACCTCACAAAAATTTCCTATACTACTC
>NW_011635769.1:0-280 GCF_000512975.1 Sesamum indicum
GAATTAACTGTTATACCTTTTTATGATAGCTATTGATCTTGGATAATTAAAATAAAATTTTCAAATTTAAAAATATATTCTTTATTTTTATTTATATATAAAATTATATATACTATACATATAATATTATATATATATATATCTATATATATAAAATAAATAGAGGCAGAGATGGGTGCCGCTCACAACGCCCCCAGTGCAAAAGGGGCGAAGCGACAATCGCCCCTTCAAAAAGTGGGAGATGCGATGTCGCCATATGGGAACGATAATGGTCTCTCCT
>NW_011635770.1:0-280 GCF_000512975.1 Sesamum indicum
GGCTAGGATTTGGAATTGAATTTGAGTTTGGCGGCCGGGCAAGGATTCAAGAAATCTTAGCCTTGTGTTGCATTGTGAATGAAATCCCAGTCCCGCGATCTTTGGGGGCAGTGACCCTATTTTCGTGCTGAGTCAAGAGAGTCCGCCCGTCAAGAGAGGACTCTTTGCAGAGACGTTCGGTCCACGAGCGGCGTGGTTCCGACAGTTTCGGGCAACCGGCCCATGTGCGTTTAAGTTGGTTCAAGTGTGAACAACCGCAGCGGCGGGTATGAGTGTTTGC
>NW_011635771.1:0-280 GCF_000512975.1 Sesamum indicum
AAAAATAGGGAGAATATTTGTATACTTTGACCTAATTTCGGGGGATGTTATTATAATTTACCCTTTATTCTATGTCTCGTTTTAATTTATAAATATGGAAGTTTCAATTATTCTCTTTAATTATGCTCCCATATGTGAAGAAAGCTTTGTTTAAATGATAAAATTGAAACCTCGCAACTTAAGAATTGAATTTTAGGTCTTGCAAATCTTGATGTTTAGTTTTCTTATATGGTTATTTATTGTACTTGTTGGACTATATATATATATATATATATATATA
>NW_011635772.1:0-280 GCF_000512975.1 Sesamum indicum
GGGGTTGTATGTTTTGGAGAAAGGATCATATCTTCGCTGTTGTTGTCCGGCGAATCCTCCTACGGCGTCGGTATGTTCGGTAGTTGATTCTTGAAGAGTTGGGCACATGTCGGTAGCATGCCCCGTTAAGGTGCAAAAACCACACGCTTTGACTTGCTGGTAAGTATCTGCAACAACTTTTTCAACAACAGTTGTTAGTTGACTTAAATGTTCTTCAAGATTACTTACCTCGTTGCTCTTCCTAGGTGGATCATCATGTCTAACCCCAAATTGTTGCGTG
>NW_011635773.1:0-280 GCF_000512975.1 Sesamum indicum
ATATTAATTGTATACTTTAGTTCATCAACTCTTTGATTTTATTAATTGTATATTTTTTAAGTAAATATATAAATATATATGCATGTATAAAATTTAATTTTAATTAGATTTGACAAACAATTAAAATTAAAAATAAATGATCTCCATGTACTTTAGGATTACGAAAATAAGAAGTGCTTGAAAAAAAAATGAAAGTACAATAAAAAAAGAATTTCAACAAAGGGTGATTTTTCTATTTTAGAATTCTCTTTAATTTTTTTTCACAGAAATTAATTTTTGT
>NW_011635774.1:0-280 GCF_000512975.1 Sesamum indicum
AGAGTATTTATTGAAATGAAGAGCAATAACAGGACAGGAGAGAGTGCATTGTCCCTCTTCTTTTTTCCTTTGAATATATCTCGTTCGCAAGAGTGGTCTTGGATTGATTTACTTTACTAGAGGGGATATAGTGAGAGAAAATGAGTGGATGCTTGATAAAATCTGATAAATGCCTTGGGTGGTTATGATCTTCTAACCAATTCTTAAATTGGTTGCCAGCGACCACTACAAAATGTTGTAGTTTTGAACCCTGAGTTTGGTGTGTTTAGCCATTTTGATT
>NW_011635775.1:0-280 GCF_000512975.1 Sesamum indicum
CAGCAAACAGAACTATAACTCCCACTGCATCTAAAGGAACTGGCTGAACCCACAGCTAGAACTCCTCCATCGAGGGGGACTACAACTACTGGATCTGTAAGGGACAGGCTCGAAAGCAGAAAGATAATTCGAACTGTCAGGGCTTACTTTAGCATTCGAAATAAATGCATGCGCTTAGCTTTACAATTGGATGGGCTCACCTTAAGACTGGATGGAAATGAAGGCTCGATGAAATTGAGCTCGTTGGTTTCTTGGCTTCCCTTATAAATAGAAAAAAGAG
>NW_011635776.1:0-280 GCF_000512975.1 Sesamum indicum
CATCACGATCTCAACAGAAACCTGCTACACCAGTTCTTAATTTTTAGAGAGGTTGATCCAGAAACTAGATATTATTAATGACAAAATTATTGATCTAATACAATTACATTATATATGACACACACACACACACACACCCCATACGCACACAAAAACACCCACACACACGCGCACACACACACACACACACACCCCCTCCAACACACCCCCACACACCCCACATGCACACACACACACACCCACCCACACACACTCCACACGCACGCACGCACGCGCACAC
>NW_011635777.1:0-280 GCF_000512975.1 Sesamum indicum
TCATTAGCCCCTGCCAGTGGGGCAATGGTCCCAGGACCCCCAGACATGCTGACCTACTGACTGAGCCTCCATACCATAGACCCTCTTTAGACACCTCCTCGGGGGCCTCCCCAGGACTCCTATGGACCATACAATTGATGATTACGGTGGCTATATCAGAGCAAAAGGCGACACTATCCCAGCCTACACAATAACTCCATTTGACGTGGATGCACCTAAGGAAGGAAGTCGAAGGGTATCCCCTGTCCCTGCACCTCCGGTTGCAAAACGCCAGGGACCC
>NW_011635778.1:0-280 GCF_000512975.1 Sesamum indicum
ATCTTGTACTGTTTTTTCTGAATGTAATGAGAATCTTTGGCATGCTAGATTGGGGCATGCCTCTATGGCAGCTATCAAACATATTCAAGAATGTAATCTCTCGAGTAATTCGTTGGAAATGAAGTGTGAAATTTGTCCCAAAGCAAAACAGTCCAGAATTCCTTTTAAATACAGTGACTCGCACACTACTACGCCTTTTGAGCTGGTTCATTTGGATGTTTGGGGTCCATACAAGACATCCACCTTGACGGGTTGCAATTATGTCTTGACGATCTTGGAT
>NW_011635779.1:0-280 GCF_000512975.1 Sesamum indicum
ACTTTTAAACTAACTTGTGATTATTATTACGCTTAGCAAATTTTCAACACAAATGCTTGGGTCTAGACCAATGTTTGGGTCAAGTTTCGTCCAATTTTGAGAATGCTCAAAAATTAGCTATTTTGCACGGTTTTATTAAAACAAGTTTGTTTTGTACTAAATTGTAGTTATTATTACGCTTAGTAAATTTAACACACCAACTCTTATGTCTAGACCTACGTTTGGGTCAAGTTTCGTCGAATTATGAGAATTCTCAAATTTTAGTTTTTTTGCACGGTTT
>NW_011635780.1:0-280 GCF_000512975.1 Sesamum indicum
AATTAGTTCAAATTGTGCATTTATAATCAATATATTTTGCTTCATGCTTATGGATTCTATCTTTTATTTTAGAATGTGTTGTATTACTTATTTTGCATCATACTTGACTTCTGCGACTAAAAAGGTTTATTTTTAGGTTTAATAGTACCAAAATACTATGAAATATTGGAAGACCAATTTTTCCTTCTTTTTCTCAGACTCACGTGACTTTTCCCGCCAAACTTGTGGGGTTGACGGCTATGACGGCCCATGTGCACGGCACATGGGCTCTGCCGTTAAG
>NW_011635781.1:0-280 GCF_000512975.1 Sesamum indicum
ATGAATTGTTGAAATCACGAGCAATTTTATCATCAAGAATTAAGTTGGAATTAGCGTGCAGTGGTATATTACCGACAAATAATCCCGTAGAAGTTGAAGCAATTTTAGGGGCAAAAAATCTATTTTTTTCCACTTTATTGCTGACATCATCGCCTGCATCAGCATTTGTGTCATGTCCCCTATCAGCGATGACCTCAGCACCTGTGTCATGTCCCATGTTGGCGATGATGTCAGCACCTGTGTCATGCCCCATGTCAGCGGTGACGTCAGCGATTGCGTC
>NW_011635782.1:0-280 GCF_000512975.1 Sesamum indicum
AAGAATTTGTGTGGTAAATTTGCTAAGCATTACAGTAACTATAAATTTGTATAAAATGGAAACAAATTTGCATTACTAAACCTTGTAAAACAGCTAAATCTTGAACGTTCTCAGAATTCGAAAAAACTTGACCCAAATGTTGGTCTACACCAGAGAGTTTGTGTGGTAAATTTTCTAAGCGTAATAATAACTACAAGTTTTTATAAAACGGAAACAAACTTGCTTTAATGAACCGCGCAAAACACCTAAATTTTGAACGTTGTCAGAATTCGAAGAAACT
>NW_011635783.1:0-280 GCF_000512975.1 Sesamum indicum
TTAGAGCGAAAGAGAACTCCCAAGGCGTGGTCTATTCTATTATATGATAAGATCCTATCTGTACTATTGGATTAACTGTCCTTCTCTCTTCGATGCCATCTTATGATATGTCATTTGTCCGAAAGCCTAAACCGTCTAAGGTATGAAGTGACTTTCCAAAGGTCAATCCCTTTCCTGATGCCTGCGTAGAAGTGCAGTTGCTATTAAGGAAGATGTGCCATTAGTTAGAAAATGAAATTTCACATTCATTCACTTTCGAATAAGCACGAAGACCTAAAAA
>NW_011635784.1:0-280 GCF_000512975.1 Sesamum indicum
TACACTATTTAAATTGGGTTGAAATATTACAATTAGGATTATACAATCAAAAGGATAGACATAATATTACTAGTATTTTTTCAATTAAATGCTTTTGTTAAAGTAATTGAATCCTTTATTCTTTCTTGCATTGGATGCACCCATGCTCCATCCAACACAACCCATTCTTGACCCATGTACTTGGTCCATTTTGCATCCAACCCGTATCAGCTCCAAATCCACTTAAACCAACACAAACCTAAACTGATCTGCCCATTTGTCACCAATAATAAGCTCGGCC
>NW_011635785.1:0-280 GCF_000512975.1 Sesamum indicum
ATAAATTAAAGTATATGATATTGACTATGCTTTTAGTGTATATAAGAGCAACAAATATTTTAAAAATTCTAATGTTTTAAAGCGTTAAAATATGCATAAAAAGAGAACAAGTGAAGCAACAAGTCATGGAGTATACTTTTATCATGGTAAGATGAAACTAGAGAACATACCATGAGTTCTTTGAATCATTAAGAGAAACTTCATGAAGAAATTTTTCTCATCGCACAACACTTAACCTATAAACCTCACATACTTCTTATTCTTGTTCCTTAGAAGTGTT
>NW_011635786.1:0-280 GCF_000512975.1 Sesamum indicum
AACTCAAACAATACAAATAGACTTTGTTTGTAGTTTTTTTGTTTAAAATTTATGGGGCAATAAAATGATGTGTTGAACTTTTTTTTGCACCATTCTCTGATCCGTGGTCTGATTTCCATACTGTTCCCTGCAGGCAACGAAGAAAATTACACCGCCAAACTTGCGAAAGACTTTCAGGCAGATTTGAAAGTCTGCTTAGGGGGAGAGAACGGATGTTCCTTTTGTTCCCCAAGCCATCTTCCTTCTAGGTAATATATTAAATGGGAATAGGATGCTATCC
>NW_011635787.1:0-280 GCF_000512975.1 Sesamum indicum
ATTTTGAAACGCAAAGGTAAGTAATAATAATAATGAAAAAAGAAAGGTGTAGAGGGCTGCAGCAATAATATTGCTGAGAAGCTTCAAAAATCTCCATTCATGGAGAGCATCTTTGCAAGCAGGAATAAAATCTGAGAGGAAGAATTTTATTGAATTGAAAGTGGGTGTGGATATCCATTTAAATATACAGAGGTACAATGCGGGTGAAGAAAAAACAAACTTCAGCCACCTCAGCTATTCTGGTAGAAAAACGCTAATAACTAATGAGAAACGCTAAAAG
>NW_011635788.1:0-280 GCF_000512975.1 Sesamum indicum
AGTTATAATTACTCTTTGCAAATTTACCACACAAATGCATGAGTTTAGACCTACGTTTGGGTCAAGTTTCGGGGAATTCTGAGAACGTTCAAAATTAAACTCTTTTGCACGGTTTTGTTAAAGCAAGTTCGTCTCCCGTTTACACTAACTTGTTGTTATTGTTGCGCTTAGCAAATTTACGACACAAATACATGGTTCTAGACCAACGGTTGGATCAAGTTTTGTGGAATTCTATGAACGTTCAATATTTAGCTGTTTTGCACGGTTTATTAAAACAAGT
>NW_011635789.1:0-280 GCF_000512975.1 Sesamum indicum
AAAGTAGAATAAATTGTTGGTCAAAAACTTAAATTTGAATAAATGACAATAAATCTATTATTTAATTACCAATCGTTATGATTCAAATGAAATATTAATTATAGTTTAAATTAAATATTTCATAATAATAAAGAATTATATGATAGGCCTAATAAAAAATATTATGTTGGCAGGCTCTCATTTATATTTTTAATGTTAATTATCCCTGAATGAAAAGAAAAAATAAATTAAATGAGATAGACAAAGTTTCGAAAGTAAGATAAAACTCTCACTAAAATTA
>NW_011635790.1:0-280 GCF_000512975.1 Sesamum indicum
ATTTCAAAGTCTACTTCTCGATGAGGTGGTAGTCTAGGTAATTCATCAGGAAAAACATCAGGAAATTCCCTTACCACTGGAACGTCTAATACACCCGGACTAACTTTCATGGTATCGTGCACACTGGCTAAATACGCCTCACACCCTTCTTTAATTAGATTAAAGGCGGTCACAGCAGAAATTAAGCATTTGGGTATCACTCTTCTTTCCCCCACTATAACTGTCTTCATCTGCCCATTAATTTCATCCATCACCTCTTTTGCTTGACAATCCACTAAAG
>NW_011635791.1:0-280 GCF_000512975.1 Sesamum indicum
CCATCCGATCTTTACGGATCCCTCCAAGCTCAATTCTACAAGCTTTATGAAGTTTTCCTTATCAAGCTTTAGGGTCGTTGCTGCTATCTTGATGGTTGCAACCCATTCGTCTATTAATTTCTCAGTTTTTCGGAAATCGATAATATCCAAGTTCAGTATAGCCCCATATGGATGTAAGGGCTGGAGTATGGTTCTTGCCCAAGGTGTATTCTTCGGCACTCTCTTTGAATTTCTTCCTGAATTTTTCTTTAGCCTGGTTCCCACAAACATTGGAGTGGCA
>NW_011635792.1:0-280 GCF_000512975.1 Sesamum indicum
CAAGTTTGTTTTCATTTTATACTAACTTTTAGTTACTATTACGCTTAGCAAATTTACAATATAAATGCTTGAGTCTAGACCTGCGATTGTTTCAAGTTTCGTCGAATTCTGAGAACGTTCAAAATTTAGCTGTTTCGCACGGTTTTATTAAAGCATGTTTGTTTCCCTTTATACTAACTTGTAGTTATTATTACGCTTAGCAAATTTATAACACAGATGCTTTGATCTAGACCAACGTTTGGGTCAAGTTTCGTCGAATTCTGAGAACGCTCAAAATTTA
>NW_011635793.1:0-280 GCF_000512975.1 Sesamum indicum
CCATCAAATTCCATAGTGAGAGTACCATTGTGGACATCAATTTTTGTTCTAGCGGTTTTAAGAAATGGCCTTCCTAACAAAATAGATGTAGAATTGGGGGAATTATCTTCCCTCATATCTATCACAAAGAAATCAGAAGGAAAAACCAATTCATTAACTTCTACTAAAACATCTTCAAGGACTCCTTCAGGATAAACAATAGAACGATGAGCAAGTTGAATCACAACACCCGTTTCTTTTAATGGACCAACATTCAAAGATTTAAAGATAGTAAGAGGCA
>NW_011635794.1:0-280 GCF_000512975.1 Sesamum indicum
ATTAAATTAATTCAAGGAGAATATATATAAATGATTGGATCATTTATTTAATAATCCATTTGATGGATGGCTCAAGAATAAATTAATTGGATTAATAAATTTTAGACTTAACATATTTAAATTAATTGGATTAATTTAATTGGTTTGCTTAATTAATTGATTGGATCAATTAATTAGAGTTTGAGCTTAGATTTATTTAATTGAACTTAGTTGGGCTTAAATTAATTTAGAGTTTGGATTTTTGGACTTAGTTGGGCTTAAATTAATTTAATTAATTATT
>NW_011635795.1:0-280 GCF_000512975.1 Sesamum indicum
CAAATCTAGAAGCTGTGAGTTTAGGGGATCATGCATTCGTAGCACCCGCACTTGCAGAATAATTTGCATGCGTGAAGGTTTTCAATATAGTACATGTGAGCGAGGACGTTGCTATTGCGTGAAGCCATGTCATGCTGGAGGAGGCGGTGGATAGGGTGGTGGTGGTGGAGGAGGGATTGGGGGAGGTGGTGGTGGAGAAGGAGGAGACGGTGGTGGAAAAGGTGGAGGAAAAATCAAGTTTTGAGTCCATGAGAATGCATGCAATTGTTGTCTGGCATAC
>NW_011635796.1:0-280 GCF_000512975.1 Sesamum indicum
AACTTGTAGTTATTATACTATTAGCAAATGTACCAGACAAATTATTGCGCCTAGACCAACGTTTGGGTCAAGTTTCGTCGAATTCTGATAACGTTCTAAATTTAGCTGTTTTGCACGATTTTATTAAAGCAAGTTTATTTCCTTTTTATACAAACTTGTAGTTATTATTACGTTAGCAAATTTATCACACAAATTCTTGGGTCTAGGCCAACGTTAGAGTCAAGTTTCGTCGAATTCTGAGAACGTTCAAACTTTAGCTGTTTTGCACTATTTTATTAAA
>NW_011635797.1:0-280 GCF_000512975.1 Sesamum indicum
CGGACGATGATGATGCCAAGTCTCAATCAGGTTTTGTATTCAAGCTGAATGGTGGTGTGGTTGCTTAGAAAGAGTACCAAGTAGGTTACCACAATGTATTCCACCATGAAAACTGAATACATAGTCATTTCAGAAGCAGTTGAGGAAGCGATTTCGATGAAAAAATACATCTAAGAGTCGGGTGTGGTATCTAGAATTGTTGAGCGCACAGTTATCTTTTGGGATAACAACCGGGTAATAGCAGAAGCAAAGAAACCAAGATCTCATCACCGTTCCAAAC
>NW_011635798.1:0-279 GCF_000512975.1 Sesamum indicum
ACTCCTGTTCACAGCTATAAAATATTTTTTTTGAAATGTGGTACATGCTATTCTGAGCATGTACGATTTACGCATTCAATGTTGCTTATTTCGTATATGTAAGACACATTTACTCACCTCATACCTGTCTTTACAATTAGGGTCATTACTGCGGCACGTTTGAATGGGTCGACCCGTCCATGTGCCGCAGGTCAAAAGAGATTATTCATAGGCTGTTCAATCGTATATCAGGCTACGAGACTCAGATAAAATGTTTGAATGATCGTCTACATGTAGAGA
>NW_011635799.1:0-279 GCF_000512975.1 Sesamum indicum
TAAAAAATCGTTGCTGTAGCAGAAATTGTATGGAGCAAACGAATCAGGCAAACTGCAGCATTTCACTTGATTCTGCTGCACATTTTGTGTGCACTAATTTTGTAGAATGAATTTCATCAGCACCAGAAATCAATTATGCAGACTAATCCATTTAAACATATTGAAGTCTGCAATTCATTTACGCAAAAAAGTAGGAAATATGGAATGGGAGTTGCACGATCGATGCATGAGGTTCAACACGTAATCTACGTTAATTCTTACTTAAGCTAGAGCTGCACA
>NW_011635800.1:0-279 GCF_000512975.1 Sesamum indicum
TTTAGTAATAACTATTTTTGTATACCTGTTATAATCTTATAACAATATGCTAATATATTTAGTGAATGATACAAATATTCAAACTATTTTTTATCATTCCTATGTTTATAATAGTCAAATTAATTAATTCATTTTTTTAGAAAAAAAGAATTAATAGTTCTAAGTATTTACATTCCAATAAAAACTCTCTCAATGGGTGAGGACGTCTTGAGAAACTCACAATCTCATATGGAATAAGACTACTTTTTGGTGGAATAAGTAAGGGGAAGAATTCAGAGA
>NW_011635801.1:0-279 GCF_000512975.1 Sesamum indicum
CACAAGTCATCTCCATGCTTACGTTCCCTCTATACAACAAAATATGATCTGTACTCTAACTGACAAGAGGAAAAAACAGCATACTGGCCCGACCTGCCTGAATATAGTGCGTAGACCTATTCTTAAACAGTCAAACACCTCAAAGTCTACTCTTGAAAAAAAATGTCAATAGAGAGATGAGCCTGCCACTCAGTAAGTAAATAATCAGCCCTGTCTATATATGTATATCAAACACAGCCCAAACAGAACAAGTAGGCAACATGCATGGGTTACAGTCAA
>NW_011635802.1:0-279 GCF_000512975.1 Sesamum indicum
CTCAAGCAACGATCGTCGAACATGTTTGTCGTTGATTCATCTCCGTCCGATCGAATCTCGATCTCAAACCACCACCATCAGACTCGTCTCTTCAAGACGATTCTAACGAGACTGACCTTACTCAATTTGGTAAAAAAATTATAGAGATATGATGATTTTAATAAAATCTCATCGTCGGCGGCGAGATTTTGGGGGGGAGGGGGGGAAGCTAGGGGTAAAGGGATAATAATATATTTTTAAAATTTTAAATTATTTATATATAATATAATTTAAATAATG
>NW_011635803.1:0-279 GCF_000512975.1 Sesamum indicum
TGCAATGGATGAAGGATGGGGATCAATGCTCACGAGTCTTCTTTTGCAAGATAGCTCAGCGACGTGCCACTGGGAGAATCTTGCAAATAAATTATGATGGGACCACCTACTCAAAGCCAGGAGCGGTTATTCATGAGTTTGTCTCCTTCTATTAGGCTCTGTTAGGCGGAGAAAGACGGAGGCAGATGATAGGTATCCGATATCTGAAGCCATGGGCTAGACATGTCCTCAATGAGGAGGAAGGGCTTCAGCTCCTTACACCCGTCACTGCAGTTGACG
>NW_011635804.1:0-279 GCF_000512975.1 Sesamum indicum
TCAATCCCCCAATTTGAGAACTTATTCTTTTGAATATAAACTCATCTCCCTTGATGCTCTAATAATTCTTGAAGTGTCAAAATCAAGGGATTAAACAAATGACTGGATAGGTTCGTATATGACGGGTTATATCAACAAAATAAGTCAAAAAGGCTCAAAGGGGTTCTCTAAAGTTAAAATGTATTGTGGTTGGTATTGAAGATCGAAAGTGGTTTCTAATGCCTTTATCATATCCAAATAAATGCATATTTGTGTAGCCTCGATGAGGTTCAAGGCAAG
>NW_011635805.1:0-279 GCF_000512975.1 Sesamum indicum
GGTAATTTTAGTCCATATGCACATCACAATTTTTCGCTAATGCTCGGCCGAGATAGTATTTGAGCCTAGGTTTATTGAAGAAATATATGATTATATTACATTTGATATTATTTATCCACTAATGGTGGAGACTGTTTGAGGAAAAATGGAACCGAACGAAAGTTCAAGTTACTTTGAAAACAGGGAATATTTTCAAATTTTGGAAATATAAAGAAGAGAATTTCTTATGGAATTTCTTGACAAGTGTTACAACGGTCCCAAGAGGATTGATCCAATACT
>NW_011635806.1:0-279 GCF_000512975.1 Sesamum indicum
CCTATTTTAGCACAACTCCTTTCACTTTGGAGATAGCAAGGTTATTAATTTTGCAGTATTATGTGGCTGTTGTTTTCTTCAGATACTTGCTCATGGTATTATCCCAAATGGGTGTGGAACCAATTCATGGGAAAGCTAAATATTGTATTAAAGGTAAATTTAGTGCTAATTTCAGATACAACAATATTTTAGCACAACTCCTTTCACATTGGAGATAGCGAGGTTATTAATTTTGCAGTATTATGTGGCTGTTGTTTTCTTCAGATACTTGCACATGGT
>NW_011635807.1:0-279 GCF_000512975.1 Sesamum indicum
GACTTCTGTGTTCTTACCTGCTCTCACCTACTCTCTCCTGCTTCTAGCTAGCACCTCTGTATTGGTGGAATAGGGACTCCTTAAAGTTGCCGACTGCTAAAGCATTTGCCAAGGATTTTTTCATTAATCAAGAACGATAGATAATTCATCCATATATATCCTCAACTTAGGAATCGTGAGAAAAATCATTGTTATCATATACCTCTATTACTCATCCAAATAGACAAACTCCCACACGTTGTAGCATTTAGTCTAATAAACAAACTAGATAAAAGCAAA
>NW_011635808.1:0-279 GCF_000512975.1 Sesamum indicum
CGTGCAAAACAACTAAATTTTGAGCATTCTCAGAATTCGACGAAACTTGACCCAAACGTATGTCTAGACCCAAGAATTTGTGTGGTAAACATATGATACTAATAGTGCTCGGTATGACATGTTAACAATGTGTTTACCCCTCAATCGCTGGGAGGCCCATGCGATGTCCGTTATCCAGTCACTATTGGGCCAAGAAAATCGTACCATTCTCCGTATGAGTCTCTATCGCTCCCTCGTTTCACAGAATACATGGGCCTAGGTGGGCTAGCCATGCTTTGT
>NW_011635809.1:0-279 GCF_000512975.1 Sesamum indicum
AAGAATTATCACATAGATTTTATACTTCATTACTTATATATTTAGAGATACAGATATATAGAGATTTTTTTAAAAAAAAATAAATAAATTGTGCAATCTAATCTCATGCTGATTTGAAAACAAAAGAGTTGATGGTGGAAGAACATTTTTTCAAATACTAGCAATTGGACAAAATTCATGCATATGCAAGTAAAAAGCTTGTAGTAAATTCACTATTTTAGAAAACAAAAGCATTTCATAAGACAAAACAAATTTGTGAAATATAAACTATAGTTAATT
>NW_011635810.1:0-279 GCF_000512975.1 Sesamum indicum
CGTGATTCCTCAAGTCTGAGGACCATTCCCGCACTATCCAAGCCGAGGATTCGAGTCATACCGACCAAACCTCCAAGGCTTCCATATAACGACCCCGTGAGTCAGTTCAGTCGATTCGACACCTAGCCAATCGACCCATTAAGGTTGCATAAATGTCCAACGTATGTCATCGATGAAACACGGCACTCATCAAATGAATGCGACTCTTAATGCAAGTCTCCATAGGACACTCGATGCTCATTCTCGAGGTCCTCGACTTGGAACATTTCATTCTCAACC
>NW_011635811.1:0-279 GCF_000512975.1 Sesamum indicum
ATCGTTGAAATATAGCCATTGTATTTCATTTGGAATAGTCTCAGTAATACTAAATAAATAATACAAAAAAAGAAGTTCCAATTTGCACCAAATTTTGGAACGATTGTTGAAACACTTACGTCTTAAATAAAATTAATAATTTTGAACGATTTTTCGCATAATTGATTAAGGGTATTCCAAAATCGTTCCAAATTGTAACTTATTTTCGAATATATTTTCTAACTGTCATCTTTTCGACATCCTTTGTCACACATATAGGAATGGTCAACTCAAGGCAGT
>NW_011635812.1:0-279 GCF_000512975.1 Sesamum indicum
GTTTGTTTCCCTTTTATACTAACTTGTAGTTATTATTACGCTTAGAAAATTTAACACACAAACTCTTGGCTAGAACTACGTTTGGATCACGTTTCGTCGAATTCTGTGAACGTTCAAAAGTTAACTGTTTTGCACGATTTTATTAAAACAAGTTTGTTTCGCTTTTATACTAACTTGTAGTTATTAATACACCTAGCAAATTTACAATACAAATGCTTGGGTCTAGACCTATGATTGGGTCAAGTTTCGTTGAATTCTGTGAACGTTCAAAAGTTAACT
>NW_011635813.1:0-279 GCF_000512975.1 Sesamum indicum
TTTTTGATGATGAGAGTTGTGATGGAGTTGAATATGCGTTTCTGCATTAGTATGGTAATAAACTGTCATTTTAGGTATCCTTGAATGGGATTTAAATGATCGAATGCTCGGTTTCGTCATGGAGAGACTTGCGCTGCTGTATCATGACTATCTACTTGCGTAAACTTAAGTATTAGTTGAAGTCTATTTAGTTTGAAACGAGGCTTTTTGTTAGTTATACGGTTCTGGTTTCATGTAGCCGTTATGATCATGTTTATATTTATGTAATCTTGCAATGAA
>NW_011635814.1:0-279 GCF_000512975.1 Sesamum indicum
GAAGAGAGATAAGTTTCATGAAGTAATCAAAATCCATTACAAGTTTTTATCCTGACTTTGTTAAAGGTTGATACGTCTTGTGTGATTTATGTTTCTTGTCGCTTGGTCTTTTGCTGAAATGCCTTCGTAAATACAAAGCCAACCTAGTGCTAATTGCTTTCTGTTAACCATCTCATGTATTCATAGTATTTTGGATTTTGGTTTACTCACTGATCTCATGTTGCTTTTGAGCAGTATGGGTAGTTGAAATATTGCAGTATTGCTTTGGAATTTTATTGA
>NW_011635815.1:0-279 GCF_000512975.1 Sesamum indicum
TCTCACAGAGCTTGATATACCACAAAGAACACAATACACGTCGTTTACTTGAATGAGATAACATAAAAGCATAACCAAATTAAACAAGATGAGAAACACCCACACCACAGTAGTAAAGTAATTGAAAACCATTAAAAAAGCATCCAACACTATTGATCAAAGGAACAAACTTGCCATAGATAAAAAGAAAATCACAACCCCATAATGAAGATGATAAATATCAAGACAAGATAACAATGCAAACATATAAAGGAATGCTTGATGGATGAAATGAAGAGT
>NW_011635816.1:0-279 GCF_000512975.1 Sesamum indicum
TACATACTCCGACTACACTGGACAACGCTTATAACGACCATATTGGAGGTACAACCATATCTCGCCAGATCCAAGATATTGCCCTCATATGCATGTGGCTGCCATGATTCCACAAGTCCAAGAACTAATCATATATTATTTGAACCGAGAATTCAAGTCATACCAACCAAACCTCCAAAACTTCCATATGATAATTCTCGTGAGTCAATTCAATCAGTTAACAACCTTGTCAACTAATCGACTAAAATTATTAGACATCCCATGTCTGTCGTTGATGAA
>NW_011635817.1:0-279 GCF_000512975.1 Sesamum indicum
TTTCCCTCGGCTTGAGTTCGAAGTTCGAGCGCATCTCTTCCTATCCCTGTTCGAGCTATTCGAGCTAGATCCCCCTGCAATCGTGTAAATTACTCCTTTAGTTGGCGCGTTGTTTGGGGTGGTTTGGGCGTGTATCGACTTCGATGGCCCCGGGTTCCTGTCTCTACTCCTCGACCTGCTTCTCCTTGGCTCCTCCCTGCCTGTTCTACAATTGTGGGGGACTCGGTCTCTAAAGTACCCCTGCCTCATTAACCTTTCGATTTCGTCTTTCAATTGGAA
>NW_011635818.1:0-279 GCF_000512975.1 Sesamum indicum
CTTTAAAGACATTAGAAGGTCTTATAGAACCACAGCAAAAGGAGGGACAAGATAGTGGTCCTTAAAATTGATGAAACTTAGAACTATTCGAAAATTTTCAAACACAATTTGATAGGGCTAAGTGGAACAAGAATAAAGTAGTAGGATCACTGCAAAGTGCAAACATGAGGGATGTGAATGGAGAATCCATATATCACCTATCTAAAAAGTCTTACATTCAATCAAAACAATCATGATTAAAACACATGTGCAAGGACTTATGCTAATGGTGTTGCCAAG
>NW_011635819.1:0-279 GCF_000512975.1 Sesamum indicum
ATAAGACCGTGGTTGAGGTGGATGATGAAGCGAGAGGAGATGAAGGCACAGTACAGAATAAACGTTACATCTCATCACAGAAGGAGAATGGTAAGGAAGTGGTTATTTATAATCCTTTTGATGCTTTGAATTTACTAGATGATATAGAAGAGAATACTAGGGGTCCTAACACATGCAGCCCCTCTAGTAGTGATCCATGTTGAATTTAGCGGTGTGGGATGTCCGGGGGCTGAATAAGAAAGACCATCAGCTCGCAGTTAAGGACCTTATCTCAGAATA
>NW_011635820.1:0-279 GCF_000512975.1 Sesamum indicum
AAATGTATGGGTCTAGATCTTGGATAAATCTAGAAGAAAAGAGTTTGAATGAGTGTGTGTTGTTTAAGTGAGATGACTATTACTCTTGTGTTTTCAAACTATCTAGAATGTGGTTATTGCAAGCAGCTCGTTGCTGGAGATCGTTTATCACATCACATAAACTCACAGGAGGAATACTATTGCAATATTTTTATGTGACTTTGGTTGTTGCTATGTGGTTTGTGTAGAAAATTTTACTCGGGACGAACTATAAATGCCAAATAAAACATGCCGTGCACT
>NW_011635821.1:0-279 GCF_000512975.1 Sesamum indicum
CCTCTAGAGACCCCACTCGGCCATGATGACATATAACACACCCAGTGAATTATTTTTCCCAACATCTCTTATCTCAGTTTTTTGAAAAATTACCTTTTTCTCTCTACTCTACATCTCTCACAATCCATCCACTACTCTCTTTTCCCTTCTCCATCAAGTTCTTCTTGAACAAGTTTCAAGAAAAAGCTAATTAAATCTGATTCACTCATTTGAGAGTGAGAATCGAATCCATTCTGTTCAATAAAAATAGTTTCGATTGCCAGATCTCAAGCCATCTAA
>NW_011635822.1:0-279 GCF_000512975.1 Sesamum indicum
TATTTTTATTAATATAATAATATATCTTAATTATTAAGATAACATGTACACCTCACCTATTACCCGCCCCTGACAGCAAAATATCCATATCGACCAGGTTAAATTTTAATTTAATTTACAATGATAGAAATATTCTTAGGAGTGTTACTTTAATTATTAATAAGATAAAGAGAATATTTATGAGAATGAGTAATATGAGTTCATATATTTTTTTTTAATTTTTATACCAATTTTTAATATTTAAATTACAACTTCTTATTTTGAATCTCTATGTAAAAT
>NW_011635823.1:0-279 GCF_000512975.1 Sesamum indicum
GGCAAAGGCCTTGAAAGGAAAAGCATCCCGCTTCATTGTGATAGATGGAGACTTATAAAAACGTGCTTTCTCGCAGCCCCTCCTAAAGTGCCTGACTCCTGAAGAGGAAAAATTATGTCCTAAGAGAGATACATGAGGGAATTTACGAAAACCACCTTGGAGGAAAGGCCTTAGCGGGAAAAGCCCCCAGGCATGGGTTCTTTTGGCCAACGATGCTCTCCGACGCACATGAGTTGGTTAGGCGATGCCGGGCATGCCAAGAACACGCAAACATTAATC
>NW_011635824.1:0-279 GCF_000512975.1 Sesamum indicum
GATTGATTGGTACCGGTTAATGATGCGATGGGTCCTAATCAATGTGATTGGCATAGTTCACTTTTAGCCCCAGCAACATATAGCACCAAGACCAGCAGATTTGACCGAGTTGAAGCAGCAGATCCAACCAATCCTGGGTTCCGTTGACCAAGTGAAGGCTGTATATCGAGTCACCACTATGGAGCCTTATAGCACGCTTCAATTTAAGGAATCTTTTCCAACTTCTGAAGCAGGGGGATATCCGGTTCACTTTATTTTTGATTTGATTCATACCCGGCT
>NW_011635825.1:0-279 GCF_000512975.1 Sesamum indicum
GGTTAATTAGATTATTAAATTTATTTGATTTGAATATTACTATAGCTAATTTATATAATTCCATCGGAATTTTTAATCAAATACGCAATTATATGTATTATTGTTCAATTAAAGAGAATAATAGCGAGAAATTGATAGAAGATTCATAGAAATATTCTGAAAATTATATTTAATAAATGATATGTTAATAAAGAGGAAAAACGAAGATTTGTATTTCGATAGAAATAGAATATTAAAGAATTATTAGAAATTGTACAAATGATATTCAATATTATATTT
>NW_011635826.1:0-279 GCF_000512975.1 Sesamum indicum
CAGCAGGAAATGCGAAGGTTGGGTTGCTTAAAGCCGGCCGGCCGATAGGCGAAAGAGAATCAACTAGTTTAGTTCTGATCTGAGTAGACTCATAATAGGGAATACCCTAACCCTGGGAACCGGGGCCTGTCCATCCTTCGTTTGCGGTCGACGTTCCGGCTTTGTCCGTCGACAGCTGAATGTTTCGATCTGGTTCGATTCATGATCGCATCTGCAAACCTTATCCCGTGGGCCTTAGCGGACGTTTTTCATTCTTCACCCGGTCCGGACCGACAGCTC
>NW_011635827.1:0-279 GCF_000512975.1 Sesamum indicum
GAACGTTCTCAAAATTCGACGAAATATGAGCCAAACGTTGGTCTAGACCCAAGAATTAGTGTGGTAAATTTTCTAAGCGTAATAATAACAACAAGAATGTTAAAAGGAAAACAAAATTGCTTTAATAAAACTGTGCAAAACAGCTAAATTTTGAACGTTCTCAGAATTCGATGGAACTTGACCCAAAATATCTAGACTCATGAATTTTTGTGATAAATTTGCTAAGCGTAATAATAACTACAAGTTTGTATAAAAAGGAAACAAACTTGCTTTAATAAA
>NW_011635828.1:0-279 GCF_000512975.1 Sesamum indicum
TCAAAATTTAGCCGGTTTGCACAATTTTATTAAAAAAGCAACTTTGTTCTCCTTTTACACTAACATTTAGTTATTATTACGCTTGGCAAAATTTAACACACAAATGCATGTCTTTAGATCACCGTTTGGGTCAAGTTTCGTGAAAATCTAAGAACGTTCAAAATTTAGCTGGTTTGCACGATTTTATTAAAAAAGTAACTTTGTTTCCCTTTTACACTAACTTGTAGTTATTATTACGCTTTGCAAATTTACCACTTAAATGCATGGGTTTGGACCTAC
>NW_011635829.1:0-279 GCF_000512975.1 Sesamum indicum
GGATCTTGAGTGTTTGGAGATCACACATGTGCTCCCCACTATTTTTGGAGGGGAAGACCGTATAATTTGGAATGATGAAGATTTCCAGAATCGTTGATGCCAATTAGTAAGTAAGACAGTGAATAAGCATGAAAGACAACACAAAGTTGATAATGCAAAAATTCTCTCACTAGAATTTTTCTCTCTCAAAAATGAACCGCCCAAAATTTCAATCTTCATCATCCTCACTTCCGGCCGGCGACGGGGAGACTGCCGGCGAGGCTCCGACGGAGTGCGACG
>NW_011635830.1:0-279 GCF_000512975.1 Sesamum indicum
GGCAAATTTTAAAAAATCATGTATGTTTTATTTTATAATTTTCATAAAGAAAAGTTTTATTAAATGCTTCAACATAGTCCCAGTAATTAAACTTTATTGTACTTTTTGATTTTGGGTGAAAGTATTCTTTTTCCCCTAAATGGTTTAATTCCCCACTCTACAGCAGTGATAAACTTTTTAATTACTGCTTTTGAATAATTAAATTCCTTCCCATTGCTGGAAAATGTGTGATTAATTTCAACACTCTGAGTTGCCTTAAGGATACATTCATAATGTGCC
>NW_011635831.1:0-279 GCF_000512975.1 Sesamum indicum
TGCCAAGGCCGGCCTTCTAATAAGTCATTAGGCTACAAATTATAACAAGTAGGGAATAAATCTTTTGTTGATCGTACAAAATGTATCGGCAAGTTTTAACTAGTTGCAAATAGGATTATATATATTTCTAGTTGATCATGCTAATTGCACGGACATGAGTTTTAATTGGTATGAATAGGATTACATATATATTTTGTAGATCAAAGCATTGAATATTCATGCTTTCATACTAATTGTACCGCCATGAATTTTAACTCAGTATATCAGTAGGACTACATA
>NW_011635832.1:0-279 GCF_000512975.1 Sesamum indicum
ATGAACGCAGATCCGGAGAAGGAACAACGAGCAAAGCAGATTACGATAAAATCAAAGTGGTACAATTTCGTGGTTAGATTTTTATTAGTTTTTTCGTTCTGTCTTAAGCCACAAAAATCATTTATGCATATTTTTATTTATTATTTGTGTTTTTAAGTATCGAATGCCCGAAAAATCAAGAAGTATGCTCTCTGAATTGGATTTTAAATTCAATTTAATTTCCGCTTTCACTTCTTTCATTATTTTTCCTTTAATGTAGCAAAAACTAAGGATAAATAC
>NW_011635833.1:0-279 GCF_000512975.1 Sesamum indicum
GTTGACTGCCATGCTAGACTTTTGCAAGTTAATCTCCTAACTAGACCTCCATGCATACAGTTTAAGAATCTGTCCGATCTCACCAATCTACTCTGTTGTTGCCTTAGAAAATACCAGGGTATCGTGAGCGAATAGTAGATGGGACACTAGCAGTGCTTGCCTGGCCACCACCACCCTGTTAAGTCGGCCTCGACGTTCGGCATCTTGGATCAAGCACGTGAACGCCTCTACATAGAAAAGAATAGATATGGAGACAACGGATCACCTTGTCAAATTCCC
>NW_011635834.1:0-279 GCF_000512975.1 Sesamum indicum
AGCTCTCGCACTTTCTTACTAGCTCCTTTGTGTCCTTTATCATTGTGGGCCAAAAGTATCCTTGGCGCACCACCTTCTGCGCTAGCGACCTCGCGCCTGAATGATTTCCAAAACTGCCCTCATAGATTTCTCGCATCACGTATTTATCTCTTTCTTCATCCAAGCACTTCAATAGGGGTCCATTCACCGTTCGCTTGTACAACGGGCTTGATAGCAATGTCAAACTTGCGGCTCGAAATCTTACTCTTTTAGCTTTAATGGGATCTTCCGGCAAGGTTC
>NW_011635835.1:0-279 GCF_000512975.1 Sesamum indicum
ACGGAATATGAACTTTCTGGTAGAATATTTTGTGCGAGAGTAAATATTTTTCTGAATTGAGTTAACACATGAGAGTGGGTGCACCTCGGTCGTAGGGTACACCAGCTCCCAGCTCAAGCCCAGCTCGATGCGGTGGGCGCGCGCAAATTGCCTCGAGCTGGAGGCCGGTAGGGTGCACCAGGTGGAGTGCGACGCACCAGGCGATGTAATTCGAGCCCTCCTCAAGCTTAGCTTGAGTCTTCAAGTGTTGTGAGGAGGTGCTAATTTTTGCGTCACCTG
>NW_011635836.1:0-279 GCF_000512975.1 Sesamum indicum
TTTTTGAATGCATAATTCATCTTGATTTTGTTTGAGGACAAGCAAAAAGCTAAGTGTGGGGGTATTTGATAGCTCTGCAATTGTCACGATTTTATAGCGATTTAATCTTTCTTTTTAAGCCTAAACATTTCTAATCATGTGATTTTATTGCATATTTAGCCGAAATGGAATATATGAGACAAAAATGGCAAAAATCAAGCTAAAATCGGAATTGAAGGTATCAAAAAGGAAAAAAGAGATTACAAGGCAATTTTTGCAGCATTGACTAAATGTGCCCAC
>NW_011635837.1:0-279 GCF_000512975.1 Sesamum indicum
CTACCTAGAACCACGATGCGTCCATCAAAGATTTGCAGCGGGAGATTCATCCATCCAACAACTTGTGGATCGACAATTTGTCACCAAAAGTGACATATTCTGAGTTAAAATTTGTATTTGCCTCTCACGGAGAAGAGATTAGCATTAGCTCATTCCCTTTTCATCACTATTCTTTTGTACACTTCAAAGAAATTGAGGGAGCGAAGTTGGCGAGGCGGGGTCTGCAAGCCATATCCTTCGCAGGAAACATCAAATGATTAAATTTGCTAAAAAGGTAGG
>NW_011635838.1:0-279 GCF_000512975.1 Sesamum indicum
AGTGTACAAAAAATTCCAATATACATTTGAGTGTACAAAAAAATTACAATTAAGTGTACAAATGTAATTTGAGTGTACAAAAAAATTCATTGTAAATATTTTATACACTCAAATGTATAGTGGATTTAAGTTGGTCCACGACGCTATTATTCACATCTCTTTTCCTCTCTGGTCGAGATCAAACATCACGTATTCACAACGAGATTGATTGAGCGCAAATGCGTGCAAGGTAACAATCCCAACAAAAAAATTCTTCTACATAATCAGATGTGCCGGTAT
>NW_011635839.1:0-279 GCF_000512975.1 Sesamum indicum
TAAGTATCAGAATTGTTACAACCAAAATAATAAAGCAATTACAATGATACATTACATCAAACTGAAAAACAACAAATGCACCAAACTATGCATTGCCTACTAAGCTGAAGTGGTTTTCATCAAGAAGCTCATCAATCACCAGATTAAAGATTGAATATCGCACACTGAGCAGCAGTTTAGAGGAACCCTAAAAGCACATGACATATCGCCCACTGTAGAAGCTAGTCCTATTCATGAGCAAAAGCACATTCTCCCTCTTCCATGTACCCAAAAATCACG
>NW_011635840.1:0-279 GCF_000512975.1 Sesamum indicum
TTAGGAGGAAAATCTAAAATACTCGGGTGTGCTGCACCGAAAATTTGTGATAACTGTTTCCCGTTTCCAGAGAGCATACAAGTTGAACTTTATAGTGTAGCAAGACATCTAAGAAATCCAGATGACAGCAACTCTCTGAAATTGTTGTTGGACACTTGAAATTGATTCTTCATAATTACCAAAAATCAACACAAAATAAATTGCAGCATTTGCATTTCCAATTCTAAGCTTCAAGTCCTAGAACGAACACTATGTTAAAACGTTTACAGAAAACTATCT
>NW_011635841.1:0-279 GCF_000512975.1 Sesamum indicum
GTCCTTTTAAAGACCGAACAAATAGGGCAAGATTGGACCGGCTATCAACTACTTTTCTTTTAGGCGGGATCCATTGGAATTGTAACTGCGAATGGAAGTGGGTCTGCTAGCTATGATGCTGCTGAAGGAGCCGGGACTAGATACAGGTCTCGATCTCACTCTATAAAGTCAAGGCGAGGATACTATCAAAACGCTTCTCAACCATAGAAGCAATGCTTGGATCAAATAGTTTATATAGAGGTGGGGATTCCTACACGATCGAGATAAAGAGAATAGAGA
>NW_011635842.1:0-279 GCF_000512975.1 Sesamum indicum
TTTTTTTTTGATTTTTACAACTTTCACTTTAAAAGTCTCACCAGAACAAAATTCTCCAACTTATTCTTTTTTCGAAGGAGTAAGTAAAGAATTCCCGGTGGGGCATGACGGGGAACCTGAGGTCAACCAACCCCAAGGGCTTACTCTTCCAGGGCCTTCCAGCCCAGCAGCCTCTTCCGCCAGTACCGAGGATTCATTCGGGGTACAGGTCATATCGGAACCTTGGGACGTGACTCCGAATCTAGGCTTAGAGTGCTCTATAAGAAATAGGATCGTTAG
>NW_011635843.1:0-279 GCF_000512975.1 Sesamum indicum
GCGGAGGAGTATAAGGAAGTAGAACTAATTTCAGGAGATCTCCACAAAACTACGTGTATCGAATCTCAAATAACGAAGGAGATGCAGATGTTGACCATAGATTTTTTGAGGAAAAACAATGACATGTTCGCGTGGAGTCCATCCGACTGCAAGGGGATTGATCCAGAAGTTATAGTGCATCGACTCAACATAGATCCACAAATTAAACCGGTAAATCAGAAGAAAATAATGTTTGGAGTTGAACGAAATAGGATCATTGAAGAGGAGGTGAACAAGTTG
>NW_011635844.1:0-279 GCF_000512975.1 Sesamum indicum
GCTCCACTCTATTAAGAGACTCCACCCACTGATGCTACGACGTAAGGTGAAGTTCTAATAGGATAAGTCGAGCTAACAGCCTTGAATAGAAAACCAAGAGAAGGGGCACATTATGCGACACAAACTCGTTAAGTAAGAAGATGGGCCCACTGCTTTTTTTATGCTTTTTAACTACTCAAAGGGACACGGTTGATCACTCATAGAGCACAGAATCCGGATCGGGGGAGAGAGTCCTTTAAGTAAAAGAAAAGTAGAATCCAATGGGTCTAGTTAGCGCTC
>NW_011635845.1:0-279 GCF_000512975.1 Sesamum indicum
CACACACACACACAACGAACAACACACACACACACACACAAACACACACCGCACACACACACACACACACAAACACACACCGCACACACAAACACACACACACACACAAACACACACCGCACACACAAACATACACTGCACACACACACACACACCGCA
The DNA here is from genome assembly GCF_000512975.1 of Sesamum indicum. NCBI lineage: Eukaryota > Viridiplantae > Streptophyta > Magnoliopsida > Lamiales > Pedaliaceae > Sesamum > Sesamum indicum. The sequence goes on from NW_011635845.1 coordinate 160, forward strand.
CACGCACACACCCCACACACACACACACGCTCGCACACACGCACACACTGCACACACGCACACACCCCCCCACACACACACGCTCGCACACACACACACACCGCACAAACGCACACGCTA
>NW_011635846.1:0-279 GCF_000512975.1 Sesamum indicum
ACGAGAGCATGCACGAGACTGGACTTCACTCGTGTATGCGTAATGTTGGATGTGACCTCAAATTTACCGAAACACATCATAATTATGACACCGAATGAAGGAGGAGAATCCCCATGCAAAGTAGATGTTGAGTACGAATGGATACCCCCGAAGTGCAAAAGTTGTATGACATTGGGGCATTCTGCCAAAGAGTGTGTTCTTAACAAATCAAAACCAGTTAAACCACCGATTGCTGTATACATACCCAAAGTGGGGACACCGCATGAAACAGCAATGTCT
>NW_011635847.1:0-279 GCF_000512975.1 Sesamum indicum
ATAGACAAAGGAAAGTTCAAGGCCTAAACCTCCATGAACTCAAATTCTCAAATTGAACAGTCTGTTTAATTGTTTCAAAGTTTCATATCTTTTAACAAGTTGCATATTTTTTGGGTGTAACTGATCATAAACCAATCTTGAGTACCATAATCATTCTTGATACATGTACTCACAGAGCTTCACAACTAAGTCAATTACATAAATGAAGCACTCTGCCTCTTTATCCCTCTATTTCATACGCACGATGAAGCACTCATCTTTTTGTCTATATACTTTGTG
>NW_011635848.1:0-279 GCF_000512975.1 Sesamum indicum
AGACCCAAGAATTTGTGTGGTAAATTTATAAGCGTAATAATAACTCCAAATTTGTATAAAAGGGAAACAAACTTTGCTCTAATAAAACCTTGCAAAACAGCTAAATTTGGAACATTCTCAAAATTCGACAAAGCCTGACCCAAACGTTGGTCTAGACCCAAGAATTTTTGTGCTAAATTTGCCAAGCATAATAATAACTACAAGTTTGTATAAAAGAAAAACAAACATGCTATAAAAAAATCGTGCAAAACAGTTAAATTTTGAATGTTCTCAGATTTC
>NW_011635849.1:0-279 GCF_000512975.1 Sesamum indicum
TTTTAAGAAAAGAAATTAAAGAAGGGAGCCGTCACAATAAAAACATTTTCCTTTAAAAAGAAAAAATTAAATCCAGTCATGAAGTGACAACTCAGCTAAAAAATCTTTAATTCATTAATTTTTATTTCATTTTCTTTAGAATTTTTAAATAATTACCCCCTTTGGAAAATACATGCATTGGGTTCCACTAAAAATTTAATAATTGAAATTTTTTTTACTCAAATCAGATCTAATCAAATCAATTACAGGGCAAGTATTATACACTTATTATATAATTTA
>NW_011635850.1:0-279 GCF_000512975.1 Sesamum indicum
AGAAATTCCTCCCATCTCCAATCCGGTAGTCTACCATGGTTCGGAGGAACATCCGTAATCGAAGGATTTTCTTTTTTTTTTGGGTAAATGTAAATTTCATTAATAAGGAGTGATGGTACAGTACAACATGTGATCATCAAATGGTTTCTCCCTCAACCCAGTAATCGAAGGATTTTCCTCCATCCCCATGAGCCGCCATGGTCCGTAGTCGTCCATATAGAGGTGTGTTGTAGACGTCCCTGGTACAGCCATTCAACCCAAATCGATGTCCTGTCGCAT
>NW_011635851.1:0-279 GCF_000512975.1 Sesamum indicum
GGCATATTTTGGATTTGCAGAACTTCATACCATGAGAACACCTATTTACAAAATAAAAATGAGATGAAAACACCTATTGTAGATGAGTTGTGCACCTATGGACACGCCCCATGAGCAGATTTCTAACTTAAATTTCATCTCACATTTCTTTGTAGCAAAGCTATGGAATGACATTTATGATTACGTAAGGTGCAATTTTACACAGTTCAAATGCAATATTTAAGTGGATATGATTCAAACCAAACTGTTATCTGATTCATGGCATGAACATATGATCCA
>NW_011635852.1:0-279 GCF_000512975.1 Sesamum indicum
ATGAAAGTGATAAGGGCACTTAGGAATACCCCATTACCTCAAAAGAGCCTACCTTGAATTCACCCATAGAAAAACTCATTTGAGCCTTGACTTTTCTTTTGCTGGTTAAACCACGTTATAAGCTGATTCACCCCCTTTCTTGATTATCTCCTGAAGTAATTTTTGAACCCATTCAAGGGAATGGTGTTGGCTTGGTTGCTTGTAAATCGACGTGAAAATGAGTGAATGAAATGAAGTTGCATATGAGGGATGCACTCCTAGCCCCAAGGAAAAGAAAAA
>NW_011635853.1:0-279 GCF_000512975.1 Sesamum indicum
TGAGATCATGATATCAAAGAATATATTTTTATATGTTCTAATCAGCTACTGCATTTCTTTTTCCATTTTATTGACCACAAACATGAGAAGTTTTGTTGAATGATGCCCCCTCCTTGTTCCAGCTTTTCCATTTCCTTGTGTGTGCGTCTTTTTTTTTATGTGTGTGTGTGTGTGCATGTGTGCGTGTTTGTGTGGGGGGGGTTGTGGGTGTGTGTGTGGGGTGTGTGTGTGTGCATGTGTGCGTGTGTGTGTGTGTGTGGTGTGTGTGATGTGTGTGCG
>NW_011635854.1:0-279 GCF_000512975.1 Sesamum indicum
GAAGGGTTCGACCAAGGCAGCTAGAAGTGGGAGATCTTGTGTTAAAGAAAGTGGAGGCCTCCAAACACGTTGGAAAATTGGAATCGCCATGGGAGGGGCCATACAAAGTCACCAAGATCAGGAAAAAAGGTACGTACAAGTTGCAAGATATGCAGAGACGAAACTTGCCGCGACCATGGAATATCCAGATCTTGAAAAAGTTCTATGTGTGAAGGGAGATTGCATTTATGGAGCCTGTGAAAGGCCGTCAACTAGCTGGAGAGCGCTTATTATGGAGCC
>NW_011635855.1:0-279 GCF_000512975.1 Sesamum indicum
CGATCCAAGCAGGCATCGGTAGGATATATTGATGATGTGCTTCCCACGCCATTTTCTTGCTCCCCATTCAATATCACTAACCCAATCCCTATTAGGCCACTGGAATCGTACAATGCGCCGAATACTACTGAGGCATCTCCTACCAAATCTGCAGTGGAAAAATAGGTGGTTATGTGACTCCACCATGTCTTCATTGCACAACACGCAACACCCAAGATGGGAGAGCCATGGTTTATCCGTCGTTGCGAGCTTCTCCAGGATAGCTAGCCAAAGGATAAA
>NW_011635856.1:0-279 GCF_000512975.1 Sesamum indicum
ACTGAATTTATCCTTGTCAGACTTGGGTACGGTGGCAAAACATAGACACCCAAAGATTCGTAAATGATCATAAGTTGGAGTAGTATTATATAACATCTCATATGGACTTTTCCAAGATAGTACAGAAGAAGGTAGCCTGTTGAGGATGTAGGTGGCAGTGAGCAAAGCTTCGCCCCAAAATTTTGTAGACAAACATGACTGAAAAAGCAGAGACCGTGCTATTTCAAGGAGTTGCTTATGACGTCTCTCAACTAAACCATTTTGCTGGGGAGTATATGG
>NW_011635857.1:0-279 GCF_000512975.1 Sesamum indicum
AGCTCTCGCACTTTCTTACTAGCTCCTTTGTGTCCTTTATCATTGTGGGCCAAAAGTATCCTTGGCGCACCGCCTTCTGCGCTAGCGACCTCGCGCCTGAATGATTTCCAAAACTGCCCTCATAGATTTCTCGCATCACGTATTTATCTCTTTCTTCATCCAAGCACTTCAATAGGGGTCCATTCACCGTTCGCTTGTACAACGGGCCTGATAGCAATGTCAAACTTGCGGCTCGAAATCTTACTCTTTTAGCTTTAATGGGATCTTCCGGCAAGGTTC
>NW_011635858.1:0-279 GCF_000512975.1 Sesamum indicum
AATGCAGTATGTAGCCATTTTCAGACAATGATATCAAATTTATTATCTGCAGCAGGTGGACATTGAATGCTCGAAGTTGTGTGATAATGAATGAAGTAGTTGGGGGGATAGGTAGTTTGTATGAATTAATGCAGAACTCGAAAGTGAAGTGATGGAATTGCGACTTCAGAATGAATGCAGTAGTTGGATCTGAGGATAATATATTATGTGTAAAAGGATGTATGGAATTCAAGTAAGCTGTATTGGAAATTAAGCACGTGAGAGGGTAAGACACAGTAA
>NW_011635859.1:0-279 GCF_000512975.1 Sesamum indicum
AGTTTGTTTAAAAAGCAGAGGTGAAAACAAAAAAATTGTATTTACACAACTTAAGAATTTTATGTTAGTACTTCCTATAAATTTATATTTAAAATAAAAGATCTAACCAAATGAAGAAGAGTGGAGATCCCACGCATGTATATTTTTGTTTAGTAAAAAAAAAGCACAAAGAAATCAGGAAAGAAAGGAAGATCTGCCATGCCTGTTGTACTCTTGTAGGTACTTGTTGGGATGATGGTGGCGGAGGGAAAGGCGGAGGTGGTGTAGGGGAATGCGGAG
>NW_011635860.1:0-279 GCF_000512975.1 Sesamum indicum
ATTAATAAAAAGATCCCTATCATATGAGGGCCGCTAAACCACTTGTCTGTAGAATTCTCATTTAGCATTACCACGACTTAAAATGTTTGTTTAGAAAAGAGTTTACATGGGTCAGCAGTATGTCATTTTTGTATTTATACCATCATCTCACCAATGGTTATAATTATTAGAATTGACATAGATGACATCACCCTAATTCAAAAACCAGTGTACTGCATAGCCCTATGCAAAATCTGCCTGTATTTGGTATATCATGGAACCCACCACCATCAATATGAA
>NW_011635861.1:0-279 GCF_000512975.1 Sesamum indicum
GATTGATTGGTACCGGTTAATGATGCGATGGGTCCTAATCAATGTGATTGGCATAGTTCACTTTTAGCCCCCGCAACATATAGCACCAAGACCAGCAGATTTGACCGAGTTGAAGCAGCAGATCCAACCAATCCTGGGTTCTGTTGACCAAGTGAAGGCTGTATATCGAGTCACCACTATGGAGCCTTATAGCACGCTTCAATTTAAAGAATCTTTTCCAACTTCTGAAGCAGGGGGATATCCGGTTCACTTTATTTTTGATTTGATTCATACCCGGCT
>NW_011635862.1:0-279 GCF_000512975.1 Sesamum indicum
GCTCCACTCTATTAAGAGACTCCACCCACTGATGCTACGACGTAAGGTGAAGTTCTAATAGGATAAGTCGAACTAATAGCCTTGAATAGAAAACCAAGAGAAGGGGCACATTATGCGACACAAACTCGTTAAGTAAGAAGATGGGCCTACTGCTTTTTTTATTCTTTTTAACTACTCAAAGGGACACGGTTGATCACTCATAGAGCATAGAATCCGGATCGGGGGAGAGAGTCCTTTAAGTAAAAGAAAAGTAGAATCCAATGGGTCTAGTTAGCGCTC
>NW_011635863.1:0-279 GCF_000512975.1 Sesamum indicum
CTTTGTTACTGCTTTGTTATTTGCTTTCTGTTGTTTAGATTCCTCAAGGGGACGTTACGCCTCTTGAGTTGTAAATTTCAGCTTTTCTAGTGTCTAGTGCAGACGATAGGATTTATTTTTTTAAGCCTATTATAGGGGGGGCGGGGGAATGAGTTCAAGAAGCTTGGTTTAGTGACGTGTTGGAGTCCCCCTCAAGGCGAACCCCTTACTCTAGCATCGTTGATCATTGTATACGCATTTTCAGTTCAATGCAATTTGGTTTTCTGAATCCGCGTGCGC
>NW_011635864.1:0-279 GCF_000512975.1 Sesamum indicum
TGGAGCTTCTGCACAGGAATTGTGGCAAAAACCTGATACTAAAAAGACTGCTCGATTGTCTGAGTTTGGCGAGATGATAAGAGCAGCCTTTGGGTTCCCAGTGGATAGACACCATATCCCCAAGTCAGCCTCTGGTCATAACATTCTCTTTGTACGACGCGAGGATTATCTTGCTCATCCCCGTCATGGTGGTAGGGTACAAACAAGGCTTATCAATGAACAAGAAGTATTCAATTCTATAAAAAGCTGGGCATCAAATCATTCGGATTGTAAATTGAA
>NW_011635865.1:0-279 GCF_000512975.1 Sesamum indicum
CCTACCTTTTTAGCAAATTTAATCATTTGATGTTTCCTGCGAAGGATATGGCTTGCAGACCCCGCCTCGCCCACTTCGCTCCCTCAATTTCTTTGAAGTGTACAAAAGAATAGTGATGAAAAGGGAATGAGCTAATGCTAATCTCTTCTCCGTGAGAGGCAAATACAAATTTTAACTCAGAATCTGTCACTTTTGGTGACAAATTGCGGATCCACAAGTTGTTGGATGGATGAATCTCCCGCTGCAAATCTTTGATGGACGCATCGTGGTTCTAGGTAG
>NW_011635866.1:0-279 GCF_000512975.1 Sesamum indicum
TGGTACTTGTAGTTAATCTATTTATCCCTTAGACTTTAAATTCATTTTATAAAATTTTGTGTCCTCTATGCTGTAGATCTTCAGCTTGATGTCAAGGGATGTCATGATGTCTATGCTTCGTTTAAGAAGTATGTTGCAGTTGAACATCTCGATGGTGATAATAGATATCATGCTGGGCAATATGGTTTGCAGGTGAGTAGGCTAACTTATTTACTTGTTAGTTTAATATATAAAGGAAAGTAATTATAAAGAGCTCTCTTGAAATTTTAAAATTAAAAT
>NW_011635867.1:0-278 GCF_000512975.1 Sesamum indicum
GTCTTTTAATCGTTAACTTCTCCCACTATTTCTAGAAAATTCCACCAATCTCAAGTGGGGTTCCGGAAAATCCTTTCCTTGTGGGCTTGAAACCACAAGAATAATTTATCATGCACCGATTTTACGATTCATATGGAAAAAGCCTTGTGGGAGGCAACCAATACCATTCTCATTCCATGAGATTGTCAAGATATTTTGCTTTACCTTTTCACATGATCTCGAGGACTCCAAGAAAACTATGCTACTTGGTATTAAGCCCGACCCATCAATCAAATCAC
>NW_011635868.1:0-278 GCF_000512975.1 Sesamum indicum
TGCTGTCAGCACCATAAAGGTGGCTATCAAAAATGACTGCACCAGCCAAAAACAAGTGAAATTGTAGTTCTGAAGAAATGCCAATCTTTTTCTGGTTTGTTTTCAAATCTTATCCGTTCGAATCTTTTTATCCCCAAACTCTTCAAGTAATTTAATACAAAGAAACCAGATTTTCGAGCCGTTAAAAATTATATTTGAGAATCAAAGAGAGAGAGAGAGAGAACACTTGTGCTTGTTTTTTTTAGGGCTTAAAACAATTTTGATCCCGTAACTTCACC
>NW_011635869.1:0-278 GCF_000512975.1 Sesamum indicum
CTGTTTTGCACGGTTTTATTAAATCAAGTTTGTTTTCCTTTAATACAAACTTGTAGTTATTATTATGCTTAGCAAATTTATTACACAAATTTTTGGGTCAAGACAATCGTTTGGGTCAAGTTTCGTCGAATTATGAGAACATTCAAAGTTTAGCTGTTTTGCACAGTTTTATTAAAGCAATGTTTGTTTCCCTTATGTACAAACTTGTAGTTATTATATTGCTTAGCAAATTTACTTCTCAAATTCTTGGGCCTAGATCAACGTTAGGGTCAAGTTTC
>NW_011635870.1:0-278 GCF_000512975.1 Sesamum indicum
CACAACAAGTACTTCTCAAAACTATTCATTAGCGGCTGTGGGAAATGATTGAAGGATGGAACACTAAGATGTTGTCACAGGCAAGGAAAGGGTGCTCTTGAAGGCAATTTTGCTGTCTATACAGGCATATTTAATGTCATGCTTTTAGTTGTCGGTAGGGTTGATTGGTGAGCTTGAGGCATTAATGGTGGATTTTGGTCGCATAGTCGAGGAGAACGGAGCATACACTGGGTAGCATAGAGGAACTTGTGTCATTTACCGCGATGGGGGGGTTGGGT
>NW_011635871.1:0-278 GCF_000512975.1 Sesamum indicum
CACAGAAATTCCACGAATCCCTTGGTGGATAAGTCCGACGACTCAGCAGCAGTGCGGAATTGAAATTTCTCCGTCTGGTGGATCTGATCTATAGTTAGGGGGCAATACATACCAAAAGGTTCGAAGAAGGAAGGCGCATAAGAGTATATAACCAACCAACCCACCCTTCTGTATAACCTATTCACATTAGTGAAGCGGCTGGATGCATAAGGGAAGCGCACGTTTATGAGACCTTTGTCGGGATGCATAGGGGAGTCAACCTACGAGCACGGAAGAGC
>NW_011635872.1:0-278 GCF_000512975.1 Sesamum indicum
CCAAGGATGCGTCTTTTGCCATTGGAATTACTCCTCCCATCCCTACGACGTTGCAGCAATCTTTGGTCGAACAGGATCCCTCTTTCATCGATTTTTCAGTGCGCGTTGGTTCGTCTTCCACAAAACCTAAGAATGGCGGTGCCCTATTTTCCGACGATTCCAGCATCAAGTCTTCTAAGTTTCCTCCTTTTTCGTTCATGATGGTTTCCCGCATCTCCAGGATGTCAGATCTACCTTTAGTTGCCGGAAATAAACCGGTTACCATCGTATTTCTTGAA
>NW_011635873.1:0-278 GCF_000512975.1 Sesamum indicum
CCAAGGATGCGTCTTTTGCCATTGGAATTACTCCTCCCATCCCTACGACGTTGCAGCAATCTTTGGTCGAATAGGATCCCTCTTTCATCGATTTTTCAGTGCGCGTTGGTTCGTCTTCCACAAAACCTAAGAATGGAGGTGCCCTATTTTCCGACGATTCCAGCATCAAGTCTTCTAAGTTTCCTCCTTTTTCGTTCATGATGGTTCCCCGCATCTCCAGGATGTCAGATCTACCTTTAGTTGCCGGAAATAAACCGGTTACCATCGTATTTCTTGAA
>NW_011635874.1:0-278 GCF_000512975.1 Sesamum indicum
TTTAATAATCTAATTAACCAACGATATCATTTTTATATCCGATTTGATCTTCATTCGACACTATTTTAGATAGCCAAACTCGTAAAATATTACGATTTAATAGTATATCGCTCAATATAAACAACATGTAATAAATGGAGTAATTAAATAATATAATTATATAAATTATTAAAGATCAAAATCCAAAATCCCATACCTCTGTTCTCCGCAATTGTGTTCGTCGGTGTGTATGTGTTAACTTGTATAAAGTGTCTGTTTGTTTAAAATGTCAATGTTAT
>NW_011635875.1:0-278 GCF_000512975.1 Sesamum indicum
TTTCGTCGAATTCTGAGAACGTTCAAAATTTAGCTGATTTGCGCGGTTTCATTAAAGCATGTTTATTTTTCTTTTACACAAACTTGTTGTTATTATTACGCTTAGCAAATTTACCGCACATATTCTTGGGTCTAAACCAACGTTTGGGTCAAGTTTCATCGATTCTGAGAACGTTCAAAATTTAGTTGTTTTGTTTTCCTTGTACAGAAACTTGTAGTTATTATTACCCTTGGCAAATTTACCACACAAATTCTTGGGTCTAGACCAACGTTTGGGTA
>NW_011635876.1:0-278 GCF_000512975.1 Sesamum indicum
CTGGTAAGTTGCACCGGCATTCTTTAGACCAAAAGGCATCACCTTGGTTGAGTATATACCAATAGGAGACCTCAGGGCAACGTGTTTTATATCCTCCGTGGCCATCTTGATAACTGGACCGAATGTCTCATCATAGTATATACCCTCTTGCTGGTTGTAGCCTTTGAGTAAAGAGTCGCATCCCTACGATACTGATCACTCGTCACTCGCGGCACACTTTCTATATCTCTATCTCTGTCTTCATCGAATTTCTGCTTTCTTTCTGTCTTTTTTTAGAC
>NW_011635877.1:0-278 GCF_000512975.1 Sesamum indicum
CCACCAATAACACACACTATTGTCTTCCCCATGAAAACTCCGACCGGCGATGGTGGAGAAGCGCCGGCCGGTGACGACTTTGATGGTGAGGACGACGACAGCCGTCCGGTGGCCGGAGATGGAGGGGAGGAAGACGAAAAGTTGCTGCGCGAAGAAGAAGAACTCGCCATGGAAGAAGAAGAGCTGGCCGCCTCCGATCCGGCGACGGAAGGTGTCTCCCATGGCAGCCCATCGCCTGTGGAGGTGGAAGGAACGTCGGTGACGAGAAATGGAGAAGA
>NW_011635878.1:0-278 GCF_000512975.1 Sesamum indicum
TCTTCTAGGATTCGGTCATTTTCACTTGTCGAATCTTCCTCAATACTAAGAGTTAAAGATGGGGATAGTGTAAGAACCAAGAGTCCAAGAAACAAGAAAATGGAGCACACACGAGACATCTTGGTTCTAATTATGAGTTTTGTTGGTGCAGAAATTTGAACAGGGCCTATGCCAATTTATAGTGGAAGGGAAGCATGCATGCTGACTACTTTAGGTTTATGGGTCAATGATGTATGTAATTTTTATAATATGACTATAATATCAATTCATTTTTCTTA
>NW_011635879.1:0-278 GCF_000512975.1 Sesamum indicum
AAAAGGAGGAGGAGGAGTCACCAACATTCAGATGATGATTCTTCTCATTATTCTGCTGATCTGTAGCATAAAAAGAGGATTAGGAAGACATATTCAGACACTGTATATGAGGGAGGGGGGTGTGTGTGCGTGTGTGTGTGTGTGTGCATGTGGGGTGTGTGTGTGTGGGGGAGGGGGGTGTGTGCGTGTGTGTGTGAGTGTGTGTGTGCGTGTGGGGTGTGTGTGCGTGTGTGTGTGTGTGTGCGTGTGGGGTGTGTGTGTGTGTGTGTGTGTGTGGG
>NW_011635880.1:0-278 GCF_000512975.1 Sesamum indicum
TAGATATTAAGAAACATAAGATTTTTTTACTCCATATCGATTCTTCTCCTGGTGATTTAAACTCCAATTAGCTTTGAGATTAAGAAAATGACTCTTAGAACGAAAATAAGTTTTATACAATATATTTGGCTTGCTTTAGAAATATAAACATCATGAAGCTAAAATAGTGTTTGCATCATTCACAACAAACTCAGTTGGTTTTCCAAAGAAATACCTTTTTCTTTTATACAACCTCTTACACTCAAATGATTAATGAAAAGTGGCAACATCTCATGTTC
>NW_011635881.1:0-278 GCF_000512975.1 Sesamum indicum
ATTTTCTAAGCGTAATAATAACTACAAGTTAGTATGAAAGGCGAATATTTTTCCTTTAATAAATCCGTGCAGTATAGCTAAATTTTGAATATTTCCAAAAGTCCACGAAAGTGGACACAAATATAGGTTTAGACCCATTCATTTGTGTGTTAAATTTACTAAGCGTAAAAATAACTACATGTTAGTATGAAAGGGAAATAAACTTTATTTAATAAAACCGTGCAAAACAACTAAATTTTGAACGTTCTCAGAATTCCACGAAACTTCACCCAAACATT
>NW_011635882.1:0-278 GCF_000512975.1 Sesamum indicum
GAAGCTTTCCTTCTTCTCTATCTCGTCCGACCCTATAAATGAAAGATGCCGTCTCTTCTTCTTCACCGAACTGAAACTACCGAAAAGGAGTGGTGTGCTTTTCCCTTCGTGAGAACAGTAAAAGCTTGAAAGTCTTCGTGACTGTGAGATAGAGATACCGAGTGATTGGGGTGTCGTGGTCGGGTCCTGAGAGGTTCCTTGGTGTTACCGTGGGTCGGTCTCTCTCTCGGGTACGGAACTTTTGTGTCCGATTACCCCTTATTGTTGGATCAGGTTGA
>NW_011635883.1:0-278 GCF_000512975.1 Sesamum indicum
TGCGGACCATCGCAGATCAAACACCCTCTCCTCCTCTCGGGTGCTCCCTGCCTGTTCTCCTGGGGCCTGTTTCTGTCCGAACCGCCCTGTGAACCATTCTGAGCATGGGGCCTTTGGTCTCCCCCACCTCTGTTGAAGTTATTCCTGAACCATCTCGTCCCATTCGACTTATCCCGCTCAGGACTAGGGGTCGCCTGCCTATCCTTCTGAGTCTCTAGGTTGAAATCGGCCAGGCGTTCGGCCGCAATGATAGCCGAACTCAAATCAGTCACTCGTTG
>NW_011635884.1:0-278 GCF_000512975.1 Sesamum indicum
TCTACTCCATTACTGGATAAATAATATCAAAATATAATATTATCATATATTTTTTCAGTAAACCTAGGCTCTGATACCATTCTGGTGGAGTATGTACAAAAATATGCATTACAATGCAAAATAATTAAGAATGGACTAAACTGCTCATTTTAAAGTTGTTGAGGGGTAAATTGTCTAAAATTTAAAATTATGGACTCTCCAAACACTCTCTTTTCTCTCACACACACTACCACATCTTCACAAACACACACTACGACTCTCCTACATGGTGATCTTGA
>NW_011635885.1:0-278 GCF_000512975.1 Sesamum indicum
AGTGATCCTATGAAGAGTGATATTAGCAAAGCAAGTTCTTTACTTGCCTAGATCCTTCTGCAACTCCTGGACTGGACGTGTAATTGCTAAATCGAGGTGAGTTTGACGCTTTGGGTTTGTGAAGTGAGCTCCCTTATTCTGACGAAGAGAAGTTCAACCGGTGGTTTGTACCTCTAAGGAAATGTAGGTCGCCTATCGTCTCGGGACGTAATCTGGTGAGATTACTTTAGTATCTAAACTGCGTTAGCTGATCCATGGGTAGAACCCCCCTTTCCACT
>NW_011635886.1:0-278 GCF_000512975.1 Sesamum indicum
TGTACTTACCCCACCTCCCATGTCTAGATTCGTAGGAGACATTTATTATAAATAGGAGGGGGTCTCTTCATTTGAAGGGGGTTTGTTATTCGTTGGAGTATAGAATACTTTATTCTAGCTTATTTCATCCTCTCTCCTTATTTTTAATTTATACCCGGAGTTAATGGAATTTCACTTTTTAGTGTGTTCTTCCATTAACATGTCCGTCTAAATTCCTTATTTTCTGGTTAAGGTATGGTGATTGCTTGATTCGTAATACGTTGTGAGATCTAATTTTC
>NW_011635887.1:0-278 GCF_000512975.1 Sesamum indicum
AATGACATATGGAAGGGTAAAATAATAAACAGTGGAGCCTCATACAGTTCGTTTAGGAAGGGCGGATCAATTGATGATGTTTCAGGTCAGTCTTTAGAAAGAGATTTATGGTAATTTAGTTAGTCTTTTTTTGTTTCTCTAATTTCCTATTGGTTATGTTATAATCCTTGGTTTGTATTCTTTGTAGAATTGGGAGAAGAATTGAACATTGGAAGACAGGTTTCCCTCACTGCTGATGTCATCAAAGAGATACCAGATAACCTTGTGAAAGCTTCAGT
>NW_011635888.1:0-278 GCF_000512975.1 Sesamum indicum
AGAATTCACTTAATCAAACCCCTTATGTATTTATAACTATCATTTTTAATAACATTCGTAAATTATATTACTACTGAAACCTCCTTTCCCTCACTACTAACATAATATTTCCAAAATATAACTTCCGAAGTATTTCTAAGAATTTTCTGTCAATTTACCGTTGCTATATAATTTAATTAAATAATAATACATAGAATTACATATTTGGTTAATCATTCTGATGGAATTGTGTAAATTAGCTATAGTAATAATTAAATCTAACAAATCTAATATTTTAA
>NW_011635889.1:0-278 GCF_000512975.1 Sesamum indicum
AAAATTGATTCTTTGCGCTAAAGATATGTATATTGATTATCATTTCCTGTGCATTTTCACATGTCTCTATATTACTCTTTGTCCAGGGGTTATTAAAGTTCCAACTATTTCACAAATCCCTAGGAACAAGGTACTACATGGTTGGTTATAACTAACAGCAGCAATAAAAAAAAGCAAGTTTTTTGGATAAACAGAACCTCTAGATAACCTTATTTTCAAACATAGTTGTAAACTTCTCATCTTCTAGAACGTAACTCGTGCGACCTTTCTTTTTTTTT
>NW_011635890.1:0-278 GCF_000512975.1 Sesamum indicum
ACTAACTTGTAGTTATTACTATGCTTAGAAAATTTAACACACAAACTCTTGGGTCTAGACCTACGTTTTGGTCAAGTTTCGTCCAATTATGAGAATGCTCAAAATTTAGTTGTTTTGCACGGTTTATTAAACCAAGTTTGTTTTCCTTTTATACTAACTTGTAGTTATTTTTACGTTTAGAAAATTTACCATACTAATGCTTGGGACTAGACCAATGTTTGGGGACTGGTTTCGTCGAATTCTGAGAACGTTCAAAATTTAGCTGTTTTCCACGGTTT
>NW_011635891.1:0-278 GCF_000512975.1 Sesamum indicum
TATTTTTATTAATATAATAATATATCTTAATTATTAAGATAACATGTACACCTCACCTATTACCCGCCCCTAACAGCAAAATATCCATATCGACCAGGTTAAATTTTAATTTAATTTACAATGATAGAAATATTCTTAGGAGTGTTACTTTAATTACTAATAAGATAAAGAGAATATTTATGAGAATGAGTAATATGAGTTCATATATTTTTTTTAATTTTTATACCAATTTTTAATATTTAAATTACAACTTCTTATTTTGAATCTCTATGTAAAAT
>NW_011635892.1:0-278 GCF_000512975.1 Sesamum indicum
AAACATGATCCAAACGTAAGGCTTGGAAGCATACTTTATTTAATAAAACCGTCCAAAACAACTAAATTTTGTACGTTCTCATAATTCCACGAAACTTGACCCAAATGTAGGTCTAGAACCATGCATTTGTGTGGTAAATTTTCTAAGCGTAATAATAACTACAAGTTAGTATGAAAGCGAAACAAACATTAATTAATAAAACCGTGCAAAACAACTAAATTTATATCATTCTCAGATTCCATGAAACTTGCCCCAAACTTAAGTCTAGACCCATGCAT
>NW_011635893.1:0-278 GCF_000512975.1 Sesamum indicum
GCAACCATCACCTGGAAGAAGCACTGGATCCAGTAAGGTTCATGATGTCATAGACACAGGTACAGTGTCAAACAAATAGGTAAGGTTTTATCATACAATCTCATGAAATTCATGCCTAAAAGAAGCATCCTAGGACAAGACTGGCGCTTTGTTTGGTACTGTGCTCAAAGATCTGATATGAAAGCGATGACAAGAGAGAATAGAAGGTTATATGCTATCTGCACAAACAAAGAGAACTTTGCATTATCAGTAATAACAAAATAGAAAAATGACATAAA
>NW_011635894.1:0-278 GCF_000512975.1 Sesamum indicum
CGCTTAGCAAATTTACAACACAAATGCTTGGGTCTAGACCAACGTTTGGGTCAAATTTCGTCGAATTCTGACAACGTTCAAAATTTCGTTGTTTTGCACGGTTTTATTAAACAAAGTTTATTTCCCTTTTATACTAACTGCTAATTATTATTACGTTTAGCAAATTTACAACACAAATGCTTGGGTCTAGAACAACGTTTGGGACAGGTTTCGTCGAATTCTGAGAACGTTGAAAATTTAGCTATTTTGCACGGTTTTATTGAAGCAAGTTTGTTTCC
>NW_011635895.1:0-278 GCF_000512975.1 Sesamum indicum
TTGGTTTCAATTTTGGCCCATCTTTGAAATGGGCCAAAATATAGTGTATGTTTGTCTTGTTTGGTTTTGTATGTTTTGGATATATTTTTTATTATTTTAAAACAGTTTTAATTATTTTTGTCCAAAAAATATAATTAATTAAAAATAATATTTATTTTAATCACTCAACTAAATAAATTATATTTATTTTTACACATACATATATGCATATATATATAAAAGAGATATGATTTGACAATGAACAGTATTTTTTGTCTCCCCACTACCCAACATCAAAC
>NW_011635896.1:0-278 GCF_000512975.1 Sesamum indicum
AACACTTGGGAGCGGGTGACGAACCTCAAGGCGTTTCTACCTCTTGTCGAAGCGTATCATGCTTCTCATGCACCGAGGACGTCGCCATCTCAGGTGGGGGAGAATGTCAAGGGCCGCCCGCGTACTCGGCACCCTTGACGCACATTCGGCACATTTCGGCCACCCAACCGCTCTACTCGGACGACCAACAACCTTCGCCCAGACGCCAGGCTTCCGCAGTCTTAGAGTTTTTAGGCGTTGGTCTTTTGTCTTGTACTTGATGTACGTTGTAAATACTT
>NW_011635897.1:0-278 GCF_000512975.1 Sesamum indicum
TTTTTCATATCTCAATATCAATCACATTTTCATAAACCATTGACTGTGTTTCCAACTAGGTAAGCGTCATCGTTTATCTCAACTCACGATCATCATTCTTTTCTTTATAATAATCACTTTCTCAACAACAACTCTCAATTTGATTTCATCAACAATCAATTATATGATTATCACATAATCATATCCTGCATATCTCTACATTACCACTACATATCACATAGTAACAATTTCACCAATATTATGATAATCTAGCAAATAATCCACAACTAATTATATAA
>NW_011635898.1:0-278 GCF_000512975.1 Sesamum indicum
CTACTTTGAACCCAGCAAGGAGTTTGGGTGCAGCAATTGTTTCAAGTACGCGAAAAGGCGCTCTGGATATAGATAGTAGGTCCAACAGTCGGGGCCATCACAGGTGCCTGGGTTTACAAAATCATCAGCCTACTTGAGAAGCTCTCACGTGATATCACCAAGACTGGATCTACCCTTAGAAGGTCGGGTCAACACGTATCAGATCAAACTGACAACTTCTGCTCCATCCTGTATCCCAAATAGCGTTTCCTTGTGTTTTGCATTAGCATAAGCTAGGT
>NW_011635899.1:0-278 GCF_000512975.1 Sesamum indicum
CACAACACATTCATCAAGATAGTGGTTGTTTAGATAGATGAAATTTTGGACTATTCAAAATAGTTTTAAAAATGCAACTCTATACGCAAAGTCGAATAAAATTCAAATAAGTAGATTTAACATTTCTCTATTTTAATAAGCACTTAATTTGGCTTTCAAAATTGAGAATGAAATATGTTAAACCTTGAGAGCCCCAAAAAAGTAGGAAAATATAGCACAAAGGGTCTCTAGTGATCCCCAGGCCACATGTGCTTTTGCATTGACTCTTGTTGAGTATT
>NW_011635900.1:0-278 GCF_000512975.1 Sesamum indicum
CATATAAAAGCAATATGATAGGCTGGATGATGTTCCATCGATAATGCTCCGAAAGGAAGTTTATGTGGTTCCTGATTCACATATTAGATATGCTACCACGAAAGCATTCTTAGGGACCAAGACGGCCGAAGAATTGTCTGTACAAAGTCATAGGGTAAGATGCTATCCCTAGTGGAGAAGCTCAAAAACCTTAAAGCTGGGCTTGAGAATGACACATACATTGACATGATTTTTCAGGCACTTCCTTCGTCCTACAACCCGTTTATTATTAACTACAA
>NW_011635901.1:0-278 GCF_000512975.1 Sesamum indicum
GAAATGCATTTGGCAATTTGGTCCACAAGCGGTGAGTAGTTGTTGACTGAAAGTCGTTGTGCCGCTAATGGGATGCCAAGGTATCGGATTGGCATCTCACCTCTCACAAACGATGTCCTAGCAAGGATTTCATCAAGTTCTTCATTCCGAATGCCTGCCGTAAAAATGCACGATTTGGAGGTGTTAACGGAAAGGCCGGATGCGTCTCTAAAAACTTTCAGGCATTCCATCAGGATGTGGATAGATGGAAGGTCTCCTCGAGAGAAAAGCATCAAGTC
>NW_011635902.1:0-278 GCF_000512975.1 Sesamum indicum
CAACAGCGGTACTCTATCCAAACGTCATCCCATAAGCGGGTAGGTCGTTCGCGGTCCACATCAATGCCGCCTGCATAATGAATGCCTGGTCATGGTATTATCATGCATTCGAACACCCACATGCCACAATTGCAACGACTGCTCAATCAACGACTTGAAGTAGACATTGATTTTTGGACTAGAAGAGCCAAGAATCACCATCTTCAAAAACATATACTCAGAACTCATGCACATACCACGGGGGAGATTATACGGTGTAAGTATGACGAGCCAACAAG
>NW_011635903.1:0-278 GCF_000512975.1 Sesamum indicum
TGTACCAAAATGTTCCTTGAAAGTCAATGAATGGTCTTATAGTACCACAACAGGAGAATGAAGATGATGGGTTCAAGTTGATGGAATTTAGGACTGTTCGAAATATTTTTAAACGTAACTCGATAGGCTTAAGTTGAGAAAGAACCAAATTTGCAGAATTAACATTTCTTTATTTTAAGAATTACTTAATTTGGCTTTCAAAATTCACATTGGCATATACTAAAACTTAGAAGCCATGAAAGAAGAAAAAAACATATAATACAGAGTGTCTCCAGTGA
>NW_011635904.1:0-278 GCF_000512975.1 Sesamum indicum
TGCAATCGGCTAACAATAGATAATGAGCAGTTGCTTCAATAGCAACACAAGCAAAACACAAAATCCCACAAGTGGCAAATGAAAATAGTCCCTACTCATGTTCAGAACCTCTCTTTGTTTCAGTATATACCAGCCATGCATAAGGAGCAATAGAAGGAACCTCACTGCACATCAATGAAACTTCATCACGAACATTATAGCATGCACTTTGAACTCAAGATCAGGAGTGCAAATTCGATTTCTATCCTCATACTGTCATACATTTATACTTTATTTTC
>NW_011635905.1:0-278 GCF_000512975.1 Sesamum indicum
TTGACCCAAATGTTGCTATAGACCCAAGAATTTGTGTGTTTAATTTTTTAAGCGTAATAATAACTACAAGTGTGTATAAAATGGAAACAAACTTGCTTTAATAAAACCGTGCAAAACTGCTAAATTTTGAACGTTCTCAGAATTCGACGAAACATGACCCAAACATTGCTCTAGACCCAAGAATTTGTGTGATAAATTTGGTAAGTGTAATAACTACAAGTTTGTATAATAGGGAAATAAACTTGCTTTACTGAAACCGTGCAAAACAGCTAAATATT
>NW_011635906.1:0-278 GCF_000512975.1 Sesamum indicum
AGATTTAAGTTCAAAATCAACATTTAAATTAGGATATTCAATGTAGAGTGGTTGTTGATTTAAGTCAAAGATAGTCATTTCTTTGATCGTTCGTTCTAGATTTTGAGCCATGACTTCGTCTTTAGAGTTGTTAGACGTGGACACGTCTAACTCAGAGTCTACTGCTGGTTTGGAAGAAGTAGAAGCCTCTTCCTTGTGTTTCTTGGTTTCAATTCGGAGTCTACGAGCGGTCTTCTCGATCTCTGGGTCAAATTCAAGTTCACCTATACGAGAAGAAC
>NW_011635907.1:0-278 GCF_000512975.1 Sesamum indicum
GACGGGAGACGTTCGGGCGCTGCTGGTCGCCGCGTTCCTCGATGTCGCACGGTGGACATTGGTGCTTGCGACAGTGTTTTGACTAGAGAACAGTTAGCCGGCCTTCGTGTGACTTATAGGGTACCCTCTGCGCATAAGTTTATTCTTCCCTCTCGGGGTCGAAGGATCAGGGATCCTCCTGCTGGGTGTTTTACTGTTTACACTGCCTATTTTGATAACGGATTTTCCATTCCTCCTCATCCCCTCCTTGTCAAGGTGATTCGGAGTTACGGTGTTTG
>NW_011635908.1:0-278 GCF_000512975.1 Sesamum indicum
AGATGCTACTTTATCTCATGCTTAGTGTAAAGTATTACTAGCTTATCTACATGAGCAAATTTGAAAGAAAATAAGTTACATTGATCAAATTTTCGTTGTTGGATTATATTATTTGTATAGAGTAATTTGGATCTATATATCAACAAAAATTGGTTATGTTGAAAGGTTCAAAAATGTAATTATAAGTAAGATATCCTGATTGAGAGTTTTTAAAGAAAATATACTTTCGATATGAAAAAAGTTGGCAAATTGAGAAAGATGTATAGAACACTAAATAG
>NW_011635909.1:0-278 GCF_000512975.1 Sesamum indicum
GATTTATTTCTGGTTGTGGAACATTTCTATTTTGGGATCCTAACCCCTGATGTTCTGATTCTGAATCATGATCCTGCACAGACTCTAATTAACTCAGTTGGGCCAGCAGCGTTTTCTCTTCACTCTTCCATCCTATATGAAATACACACATATGAGTAGATTCCTAGTATATACCACACGTACAATATTACATTTCATCTACTATCTCTAGGAAATCTAATCCCTGCTCTGATACCACCTAATGTAGCACCCCTTCGCTACAAGGGCTATATTTAAGC
>NW_011635910.1:0-278 GCF_000512975.1 Sesamum indicum
TTTTATCAATTTCAATCTTGACATAATTACTTCACAACGAACAAATATAATTCATAAGCAAGAGAAATAATGGAATTTTATTTGATCAATAAACGATAACATTCTTCAAAACACTAAAACAGAGGACTAATTTGCAAAAATCTAAGATAAAAGTAAAGGCAAAATATAAAATAAGAATGATGAAAGCATATATTAATCAGATTCATAAAAAAAAGGAAAGAGAAAGAGAAAATATGTTTGAAATGAAAAGATACCTTTTGTAAACTTGAGCAATGAGG
>NW_011635911.1:0-278 GCF_000512975.1 Sesamum indicum
TTGTGCTAATTGCGGTAGGAGACACATTGGTGAATGTTGGGGAGCCCGATCAATTATATGTTATCGATGCCATCAACCGGGACATATTGTCAGGAACTGTCCTACATGGAGTGATAATTCCAGAGCACCTCAGACTTCAGAGTTTAGTAGTACGGGGGAAAACTCACAACGGACAGGTACAAGCAGAGGACGAGGTAGAGGTGGTCAAGGTAGAGGAGTTGAGCATGGAAATTAAGAAGTAAAGAAATACTTATGGTGAAGGTCAAATGGAGTCATCA
>NW_011635912.1:0-278 GCF_000512975.1 Sesamum indicum
TATTTACTGACACATGTTGATAAAATTTTTTGAATTTGTTAGAAATTGGCACGTGCAAGTCATGTGCTGGTCTGAATTTGAGGATATCGTCGACCAAAAGTTAGGACGTTAATCAAGAATTCGAATTTGATATGATGTTGACTATAATAAGAGATTTTAGGAAAATTTTTTAGGGGCATGTTGAAATACAAAGGCATAGGCATGAATGTAAGAGTTAAATCAGCAATTGAAATCTTGGAAGGAGGAGTAAACGGAATTGAATTGAAGATCAGAAAAGT
>NW_011635913.1:0-278 GCF_000512975.1 Sesamum indicum
AAAGATAATGTTTTGATGTGGCCGAGGCATACGAGGATTACTCCAGCCAAAAGACATTCGAACAAGTATTGCCGGTTTCATCGAGAAAGAGGGCATGATACGGAGGAATGCTATCAATTGAAAGATGAGATAGAGCGACTAGTGCGACAAGGGTATTTCAGGAGACAGAACCCCCATACTTTTGAAGAAAGGAGACGAGATGGGAGCGGCAGATCGAGTAGTAGGGACCGCAGGTCAAATTGGGCAGAGGAGCGAAGGACTCAGACAGTGGCGGAGAA
>NW_011635914.1:0-278 GCF_000512975.1 Sesamum indicum
CAGTGCAAAATAGCTAAATTTTGAACGTTCTCAAAATTCGACGATACTTGACCCAAACAATGGTCAAGACCTAAGAATTTATGTGGTAATTTGCTAAACGTAATAATAACTACAAGTTTGTATAAAAGGGAAACAAACATGCTCTAATTAAACCGCGCAAAACACCTAAATTTTGAACGTTCTCAGAATTCGACGAAACTAGACCCGAACGTTGGTCTAGACCCAAGAATTTGTGTGGTAAATTTGCTAAGCCTAAGGGAAACAAACTTGCTCTAATA
>NW_011635915.1:0-278 GCF_000512975.1 Sesamum indicum
ACATTCTCCTCTTAAAAGGATTCTAGTTCCTGTTGCTTTTGTTGAAGTGCTACCCTTGTCACCACTTTTTGCGGTCTTCTTAGCTTTTCCTCTGGCTTTCAGCTTGCTTGTGGAACTAAGTTCATGGCTTTCAGCATTCCAATCCTTGTCCAATAATTCTGTGTTGTCTATCATTAAGTTCCCCTGTTTTCCATGGCTGTGAATCTGTTCCGCACCATTGTCATTCTCCTGTTGATCTTTGTCCCCCTTTTCTGGCTCGTCAGCTATTGAACGTTCCA
>NW_011635916.1:0-278 GCF_000512975.1 Sesamum indicum
TTTTATTAAAGCAACTTCTTTTTCCTTTTACACTGACTTGTTGTTATTATTACGCTTATCAAATTTACCACACAAATGCATGGGTCTAGACCTACATTTGGGTCAAGTTTCGTGTAATTCTGAGAACGTTCAAAATTTAGCTGTTTTGCTCGGTTTTATTAAAGCATGTTCTTTTTCCTTTTACACTAACTTTAGTTATAATTACTCTTTGGAAATTTACCACACAAATGCATGAGTTTAGACCTACTTTTGGGTCAAGTTTCGTGGAATTCTGAGAA
>NW_011635917.1:0-277 GCF_000512975.1 Sesamum indicum
TTTTTTTTCTTCTCTTTTTTATTCTTTTCTTTTTTTCTCTTTTTTTTTTGTTTTCTTTTTCTCCTCTCCGTTTTTTTGTGATAGGCATAGACCAAGAAAATTAATTTCGGTTCCCTCAAAGTAAAGAATAACATAATTTTGGAACCCCCACACTCATTTCGAGATACATCTTTTAAACACATAAATCACAAAGGTTAACCCCCCATTCTTGAGAACTTGTTCTTTTGAAAATAAACCCATTTCCCTTGATGCTCTAATAGTTCTTGGAGGGATCAAA
>NW_011635918.1:0-277 GCF_000512975.1 Sesamum indicum
AACATCCACTTTGTATTAGCAGCGCCACAGATGATGGAAGCAGCAATAAATAACAGTGATGCCATAAGAATAGTGGGCCGGCGTCCCCAAAGGGAGCAGGCCTTAGAGGCAAAGAAACTGGCTATAAGTGCTGCTATGTATAGAGAAGATGTGAAGAGTTGTAGCATTTCATCATCATATTTACAGTAGTTGTTTTCATGTGCGTGCAACTTTCTCTCGTGGACTTTGGGGAAAAACGTCATCAGGAATTCATCCATTCCAGTTACTCCGCCTGATC
>NW_011635919.1:0-277 GCF_000512975.1 Sesamum indicum
TTCCCTTTTATACAAACTTGTAGGTATTACTATGCTTAACAAATTTACGACACAAATTCTTAGATCTAGACCAACGCTTGGATCAAGTTTCGACGAATTCTGAGCACGGTCAAAATTTAGCTGTTTTGCCGGGTTTATTAAAGCATGTTTGTTTCCTTTTAAAACTTGTAGTTATATTACGCTTTCCAAATTTACAACACAAATTCTTTGGTCTAGACCAACGTTTCGGTCAAGTTTCGTCGAATTCTGAGAACGTACAAAATTTAGGTGTTTTGCA
>NW_011635920.1:0-277 GCF_000512975.1 Sesamum indicum
AATTTGCAATATTCCCCATCAACACCCCAAAAAAGATGTATATTTTTAACAAATTTTTTAATTTTGTCTTATACAATCTTTTTGAGTTTAAATCTTCTCTTGCTCTATCGCTCAAGAGGGAAAAAGTTCAATCACTGAAATGAATTTGGAAAATAACATCTTATCCAGTCAATGCCTTTCCTTTACTGATTAATCGAACTCTTTAATCTTCTCACACAAACTAGCATAAATTAAAAGTATTCTCACGCATAAATATGTGTAATATAAGTTCTATGAT
>NW_011635921.1:0-277 GCF_000512975.1 Sesamum indicum
TCTATTATGGTGTATACATTCATATTCCTTGCATTAATAATGTTTTTATAAAATGCATTATTCCCATTCTAATCATGAATATGGTATTGGAAGTCGGTAGTCTTCAATGATTAATCTTGCGGTAATTGCATGGCGCAAAAATCCTTGCTATCCCTTCTTGCTGCTGCTGGCCCAAAGAGAAAATGAAGATAAATATTATAAGTGAATAATGAAAAATAAAGAGAAGAGCAGGGTGAAAAAAAGGTAAGAAATGAAATAGTTACATCCCAGAACCATG
>NW_011635922.1:0-277 GCF_000512975.1 Sesamum indicum
CTGTGGAAACGAAAATCTACTGCATATTTTGATGCACCATAATTAGAATTCTCGTGATTCTGCTACTGCAGAATTGTTCTTCTGCAGCAACACAATTCAATTGTGCAACAGAATCTAATTAAACATCCCTAATGCACAATGGAAATATAACATTTCAAAGGTTGTAGTAGAATTTGATTTTGAATTCTGCAATTCTTCTAATTCTCGAGCAACAGAATGCAGACTCAATGCAATTTTACAGAAAAATTCATTTATAAATCACACAAGCACAAGAGAA
>NW_011635923.1:0-277 GCF_000512975.1 Sesamum indicum
AAAAAGATGCTAGAGCAGGCTCTTGAGGAGTCGCAGAAGAGGGAAGAAGATGCGAGAAAGAGAGAAGAAGACGCGAGGAGGAGGGAAGAAGATGCACAAAGAAGGGCGGTCGAGCTTGAAGAAATGGTACACAAATTAATTCAAGAGGTGGGATATACCAATCGCCGAT
This sequence comes from Sesamum indicum, assembly GCF_000512975.1. Taxonomy (NCBI): domain Eukaryota; kingdom Viridiplantae; phylum Streptophyta; class Magnoliopsida; order Lamiales; family Pedaliaceae; genus Sesamum; species Sesamum indicum. The sequence continues at coordinate 170 of NW_011635923.1, forward strand.
TTGTAGGTGGATCTGGACCCAATGAGCAACAAGATTGTGGTGCAAAGCGTTAGGCAATTTCTGATTTTGGTGCAAATTAAAGAGTATTGGAGCTTAAATAGTGATTAT
>NW_011635924.1:0-277 GCF_000512975.1 Sesamum indicum
GGAAAAGTCGGAACAAGGAGGGGGCATCATTCAACAAAATTTCTCATGTTTGTGGTCGATAAAATTGAAAAGGAAATGCAGTAGCTGATTAGAACATATAAAAATATATTTTTGATATCATGATCTCGATAAAAACCTACTACATGCGATCCTGATTTTCAGAGAGGTTGATCCAGAAATCGGATAATATTAATCACAAAATCATTGCCCTAATAAAATTACACAGAAAACACGTTGGGAAATGTTGCAACCTTCTTTGCTCCAATAATAGCACTCG
>NW_011635925.1:0-277 GCF_000512975.1 Sesamum indicum
TTTCCTCCCAAGGTCCAAAGGCCGAGGCAATCCTTCTCCAAGCATAATATCTTTAAGGCTACATACTGGGAAAGCCAAAAACTTTCTTTCGCTCCCATATACAAATCTATGAACAATAAGATATTATCAGTCAAGCAAATTTAAGTCAATCCAAATCAACATTGTGATGAACTTAGATATATAATGAATGAGAATAGTTTTGGAAAAAATATGCTTACCAATTTGAATACGACTTTCTTTTCATCATTCTTACCGTTGTTTACAACTTCTTAGATTG
>NW_011635926.1:0-277 GCF_000512975.1 Sesamum indicum
CACTGGCGTACCTCCACAACCTCTATAAAAGTGAGTTGCTTAAATCGGAGCACGTGCAAGGAGATTTTTTCGCTGTACACACTATCAATATCCCTCTTCAGCCGAAGACTAAGCGGCAAAAAGCTTTTATTGTCCATTGGAGAAAGCCTCAAGAAGGGTGGTACAAACTGAATACAGATGGAGCGTCTAAAGGTAACCCAGGTATGTCCGGCGCGGGCGGAATCCTCAGAGATCATCTCGGTCAAGTGATCTTTGCCTTTCAAGAACCTCTTGGCAT
>NW_011635927.1:0-277 GCF_000512975.1 Sesamum indicum
TTGTGTGTGTGTGTGTGGGGGGTTCCCCTCCTTGTTCTGAATTTTCCATTTCCTTATCTATGCGTCTTTTGTTTGTGTGTGTGTCGTGTGTGTGTGTGTGCACGTGGGGTGTGTGTGTGTGTGTGCATGTGCGTGTGGGGTGTGTGTGTGTGTGTGCGGGTGTGCATGTGGGTGTGTGGGTGTGTGTGTGTGCATGTAGGTGTGTGGGGTGTGTGTGTGTGTGCCTAAAATTTTAAATCACTAAAAATAGTTTGGAGGAGATATATTAATAAAGCAT
>NW_011635928.1:0-277 GCF_000512975.1 Sesamum indicum
AATAACTTCAATATAATTGCAATTAAATTAATTGCTATCTTTTATATACCAAACCAATCACTAAAATTCTAAATTAGGTAAATGACATTAATTTATACCTATCTTTTATATACCAAACTATTAATTATATTTTTAGATTCAGACACACCTACCACATATATTTCTTTCAAGATTTTCATCCTTTGACACCGAATTTCAAAAGATCCTTAGATAAAAATATTGTCGAATTTCAATCTTACTAAAAACTGTAGTTGTATATAAAGAAAGGTATACATGA
>NW_011635929.1:0-277 GCF_000512975.1 Sesamum indicum
CCTAAAGCGCCTACGTTCCGCTTGCAGCCACAACCTAACTTGCACGAGATTCAACAACCGAAGCTACTGGTAGTCCCGAGGGGGCGGCATCCTCCTATAATAAATAGTTAGCAGTACTGAACGAGCGAGTCATCGGTCCGGGGAAAGAAAAGGACCGCCTTTGCTTATCTTACTCTTACTAGTCGCTCTATCTATTGGTACCAGCCGGGGAACTCCCTCTTTGCGAGCTACTTACTTTATCTGAACCCTCTACCGACAGATGCGCGAATTGCACTGG
>NW_011635930.1:0-277 GCF_000512975.1 Sesamum indicum
AAAACAAAAATAATAGTAATTCTTTATTTTTGGGAAGCACGAATATGAATTCTCTATGCACAATGAACAAACATAGAGGAAAAAAATAGTTTCGTACATTAATATGCATTATAATCGATTGTTTATGATTAAGAAACCAAATGATTATTGCATCTCTTTGACTCGAAACCGAAAGATTTGATTAATTAAATAATTCAAATTTAAATCTTGGGGAGAACATCCCAGATTTGGATATGTACTTGACCAACTTTCTTTTCGAGAAAATATAAACGTTTGA
>NW_011635931.1:0-277 GCF_000512975.1 Sesamum indicum
TGGCTTCTGTGATTGCTAAAGTAGAGCGACTAGTGGACATCAAAATCACTAGCGGTACTAATCCAAACAAGATGAAGAAAGAGTTTGGAAGGGACAAAGGAAAGGTTGGCAAAGCGAGTAAGAATGGTAAGTTCAAATTAAAGAAAGATAAGGATGCGACAGGGACGGATAAGAAGGACACCTCCCAATCAATTGTCTATACAACAAGTAAAGGATGTTATCTTTGTAATGGTGACTATTGCATGCGAGATTGTCCCAAGCGTGGGAAGTTGAACTC
>NW_011635932.1:0-277 GCF_000512975.1 Sesamum indicum
TGCTTTAATAAAAACGTACAAAACAGCTAAATTTTGAACGTTCTCATAATTCAACGAAACTTGACCCAAACATAGGTCTAGACCCATTCTTTTGTGTGGTAAATTTGCTAAGCGTAATAATAATTTCAAATTAGTAGAAAAGAGAAACAAACTTGTTTTTAATAAAACTGCGCCAAATAACTAAATTTCGAAAGTTCTCTGAATTCCACGAAACTTGAGCCAAACGTTGGTCTAGACCAATGCATTTGTGTGGTAAATTTGCTGTGTGTAATAATAA
>NW_011635933.1:0-277 GCF_000512975.1 Sesamum indicum
CTCCACTATTTTCGTTTAATAGTTGGCTAGGCCATTTTTAAGAAGAGATATCACTGGGGGTTCATACCTTACAGTGGTATCAAAGCTATCTCTGATCCAACAAATCTCCGATGGCGGTAACATCTGAAGCCCCTCCTCTTTATTTTCTGTTGATATCTCTATTCTATTCATAAACTGTCAGATCCTTACTATTATATTGTCATTTCTATTTACCGCGGTTAAGCCCCCTAATATCCCTCTTGGCCGGACCCTCGAGGTCGTCGGGTATCTGGACGGG
>NW_011635934.1:0-277 GCF_000512975.1 Sesamum indicum
ACTGTTGTTTTGGAGCTTGCCCGAGAAGCTTCTCTTCTAGCAGATTGGGTACGTCACGAAAACATTGCTGCTATCTTTTCATCTTTTCAGTGACCATACTCAAATATGTGAGTGGTGGTGACATATTGATGGCAGCTAGGATATTTTTGGATCCTTTTGTATTTGTTTGAAATGCCTCTGACACATTTCTTTCAGTGCCATCCAAGAGAGAATTTTCATTGATAGGGCTTGATTGCATCTTATCACCTACCATACTAATATATGTGAATTAATGTAA
>NW_011635935.1:0-277 GCF_000512975.1 Sesamum indicum
CATTGTTCATTGAATTACAGGATCCTGTCCTCCAACCAACTAACAGGGCAATTGCCTTCTTCATTTGCAGAGATAATAAACTTAAGTGACTTGTAAGCACAAATATAATATTCTTCAACTAAATGTTTTGAAATTCTGTGGTGTATTCAATGGTTTTTCTTTTGTACTACAGTAGGATAAATGATAACAACTTAACTGGACGAATGCCTGACTTTATTCAGAACTGGAAACAGCTCACTAAATTGTAAGATCTCCATGTACCCTAAACTGCAGAGTT
>NW_011635936.1:0-277 GCF_000512975.1 Sesamum indicum
AAGGTGCATATAGACCCCCTCCTCCATTGCCTTGCAATTGAGTTCTTTCTTGGTTTCCAAGCAAGACACAGCGGCCGTCCCATATTTTCTTATATCCTACTTAATTTTCTTTGTTATAACAATTTGCCCCCAATATACCTCAATTTCAACCTATAATTACTTGTAATTAAATTTAAATTTTCATCATAATTACAAATTAATTTCTCAGTTATGATAACATATTATGAACATCACATTGTCCAGGTTGAACGCCATTGGCAGAGGGATATAACGAGAA
>NW_011635937.1:0-277 GCF_000512975.1 Sesamum indicum
ACTGAAATATTGAACAATGCATCACCAAATAATGTGGAAATACAAAAAAATGAATCTACATGTTGCAAATCATGTTTCATACTTAGTTACGTTCTCGACCCGTGAAATACTATTAACTGCAGATAAGTAATTTTATTTGACCATGCAATTGTACTATATATAATTTTTAACAAGATTTGATCAGTACAACTGTTGGATCTAATAGGACCAAAGGGTCTCTTATTGACATAAGCCTGGAGCCTTTTCAGAAAGAAGATCATACATATATGATGAAAAA
>NW_011635938.1:0-277 GCF_000512975.1 Sesamum indicum
AATTTAAATTTATAGCCTAGTAACTAATTATTAATATATTAATTAAATAATTTAATATTTAATTATTAAGAAATGTAATTTTATATATTGATTTAATGAAAAAAAAGTTAATAAATAGTTTAATTTTAAATTAGTATAAGTAAAAAAATATATCGGGGGTTATATTATTCATTATCATAAATATTGTTTTGATGCCTTCAGATAATAAAAATAAAAAATTAATCTTGATAATTTTTTTAATGTAAATTTATAACATAATATATTAATTAGATGATTT
>NW_011635939.1:0-277 GCF_000512975.1 Sesamum indicum
ATATATATATATACTATAGATTACAAATGCAGCCACGTTAATACATAAGTCATTGCAAGAAGTAATATGTCATCAAGATTTGATTAAACACACAAAACAACAGACGAACAATTAAGTCACAAGCCTCTGAATATATATTAATTATTCCTTAGCCCGCATGCAGAAAGTTAATTAAATGGCCAATTTTCAGGCAGCAAAGCATCCAAGATGGCATGAATAGAGTGAATCAAGAGTGAGGTCAAGCTCATTCTTCCTCGTACCCGTCTCTGTCGCTTCC
>NW_011635940.1:0-277 GCF_000512975.1 Sesamum indicum
TAAATCAAAATCCTGTATTGCTACTAACACAGTATTTGGCTTGGCCAACAGAATATTGCAGTTTGACAGCATCAACTGCTTCCTCTCATAACTAGATACCATCTTGCAACTTGCAAGCAACTATCAATATTCTTGAACACCATAGTGATTCACAATTTACTGGGGATATCAAATTTGCAGCTGACAAGGAGGAAAGTGGGCATTTCAAAAAAGAAACTGATACGATAATATAGTATGCAAGTAAATTCTAGAAGGCAAAATGAAAACAAAAGGTTGG
>NW_011635941.1:0-277 GCF_000512975.1 Sesamum indicum
GGTATTCGAGATATTGGTGTTATGAATCGTGCCTTAATGAGCCGACACCTATGGAGGGTTATGCACGGTGATCGATCTTCTGTGTGGATGCATTGGATCAATCATGTGCGCTTACCTGAGCAGATAGTTTGGACGGTCAATGCACAATGGTCATCCTGGGGATGGCGAAAACTTATTCTCTTGCATAGTGTACTACTTCCTTTTGTGGACTATAGGATTGGTGATGGGTCACTTTTTCCTTATGGCAGTATCCATGGCACAACTTTGGGCCATTGAT
>NW_011635942.1:0-277 GCF_000512975.1 Sesamum indicum
GCGAAAGTAGAATCTTACTGAATTTACTCAAATTTCGGCGGCAAGAGCTACCATCCACCCCAGAAAGTGCCTAGAACACTTTTCTTTAGTTAACAACAGCTTCGAATATGATATTGATACTTGACTCTATACCGCCTACGAACTTACTTTAAACTTTAGGCGAAATACTATACTTTACTATACGATCACTGAAAAAGAAGCGTTTTATATAGCTGTGAAATCTTACTTTTATGTTTTCCTTCCGAATTGAATTAGATTTTTTCATACTTATATAGAC
>NW_011635943.1:0-277 GCF_000512975.1 Sesamum indicum
GTTTGTGGGATTTGTTCAGTGCACATTCCTTTGCCTCGTGTCCCAATGACATGCACGTGGTGCACTTTGACGGGAGCCATTCGTACTCAACATCGACTTTGCAAGGAGTCTCCGCTCCATCTTCATCAGGTGCCATGACAATAATATGTTTTGTCAGCTTATGTGTGACGTCAATCATAACACATACACGAGCAAAGTCCAGTCTCGTGCATGCTCTTGTAATCACGTCAAGGTAAAGGGGCTTTCCCACACCACTCGCCACAGTACTCAATCCTTC
>NW_011635944.1:0-277 GCF_000512975.1 Sesamum indicum
TTCATGCCATAGCGTATCGGTTCGTCTTGCCGGCCTTACGAACCTATTATTCTTTCCCACCGACACTTCTCTTCTGGCTTGATTTCAGGCTTCAAGCCGGGCCCATGCTATGTCAAGTCTAGTTAGGTCCTCTCACTAGCTAAACTCTCAAACCGATACGGAAAGATCGGATTCTTCATTCATGTCATCTATCCCTATCGGTGTCGTCGGGTCTTGCTTGGAGCTTGGTATCAATCCCTCCTGGTGGCGGGAAGTAAGATGAGGGGGAAGCTCACAT
>NW_011635945.1:0-277 GCF_000512975.1 Sesamum indicum
AATAACTTCAATATAATTGCAATTAAATTAATTGCTATCTTTTATATACCAAACCAATCACTAAAATTCTATATTAGGTAAATGACATTAATTTATACCTATCTTTTATATACCAAACTATTAATTATATTTTTAGATTCAGACACACCTACCACATATATTTCTTTCAAGATTTTCATCCTTTGACACCGAATTTCAAAAGATCGTTAGATAAAAATATTGTCGAATTTCAATCTTACTAAAAACTGTAGTTGTATATAAAGAAAGGTATACATGA
>NW_011635946.1:0-277 GCF_000512975.1 Sesamum indicum
AATATCCAAACATAAAAAATTTTGAAACATACCCGGGCAATGGCATTCCACACTTGGTCGTCCGCCGTTAGCCTCCTTTCATCGTGGTTCCATGTAACGCCCGGGTGATTTTCCACCCGTTCAAAACGTATAAAAGCGATCTCGTAGTTGGTCGACCCTTCTATGTGCCCGAGCGTAACTTATTTGCGTGGCTTGCATCGTGCGTTGGTTTGGGCGCCATATACCGAGCCATTTGCAGTATATGAGAGATTGGACGAATACGTCCTCCATCTCCCTT
>NW_011635947.1:0-277 GCF_000512975.1 Sesamum indicum
AAAAAAACGAGCAGGAATCAGAAAGCAACAATACACAAACTAACTAATTAATTTATTCAGTCAGAGACAGAACAAAAGGACTACATGTACAGAAGATGTCTCGTATAACAAAAAAAAAATGGACAAGCAGAAGTAGTTTTACAAAAGGGACCACACAACAACATAAAACATGTACATAAGTTTTTGAAAGGGTCACATGCCTTGGAAGAAAAATAACATGTCTCATAGCCTATTGTTTTTACAGAAGGGACCACACAACAACATAAAACTCAAAAAA
>NW_011635948.1:0-277 GCF_000512975.1 Sesamum indicum
AACTATTATGTAAACATTGACATTTTTGTTGTTGATAAACTGTCTGCAAGATGTACTAGGATTCCTTTTCCAGCCATGATCGCATTACTCAGAAAGTTATATGATGGAAATTGTGATGCTTGACTGTGAATTTGTGTGGTTGCTTTGTGGGGTTTCAAACAAGAAAACTATTTATCTTCCAGAGCACAAATGCTGTGTTGTGGTTTACCTACTTCACTTTGTTCAGTTAAACTACGTTTCGCTAGCAAAAGATGTATTTATCTCATGTGTCTCGGGG
>NW_011635949.1:0-277 GCF_000512975.1 Sesamum indicum
TCAGTTTATCCTAATATATTTTTTTAAAAAAGAGAAAATTATCCCCCTCCCCAGAGAGGCAGTACACTCCTTTTTAAAAATACAAAACGTGAAATGGTATCTTGTTTTTTACAAAAATTTATACGAACATCTCAAATAACGCTGGGAGGGTGGACAGTCTAGGTTGGTTTGGAATGAACTATTCCTCCTTTCATAGTTTGTCCCAAGGAGTTGTAGAAAAACAAAAACAAAAAGTCTAATACTATTTTTTTTAAAAAAATAATAATAATTTGTTAAA
>NW_011635950.1:0-277 GCF_000512975.1 Sesamum indicum
GAAGCATATAGACGTTAGGTACCATTTCATTCCAGACATCATGGGAAAGGATGTGATAAAACTGGAAAAGATCAGTTCTGACGAGAATCCTGCAGATATGGGCACTAAGTCTTTGCCCATAGGAAAGTTCAGTAAGTGTTTAAAGATTCTCAGTATATTTTCTAACTAACCAAATTCCTTTTTCAAAATTTTTCTGTCTGTAGGTACATCAACAGAGTATTTTATGGCGATGACGAAATGACCAGATCCAAAATTAAACTCCGGACCTACCCCTTGG
>NW_011635951.1:0-277 GCF_000512975.1 Sesamum indicum
TTAGTTTCTTTATCTTTCTGTTCGTGATTGGTGATTTTCTGTCCGACAGGAAAGGCAAGAATACTGTCACACGTGGAAGGGGTGAAACATCGAAAAAAGAATCAGATCCTTTGCAGACCTCTGAGAAGGTGACTGTCTTATTGGTGTTTAATATCCTTTTTATGCGGTACTGGTAATCTTCTCTTTCAGGGGTTGCTATGATAATTTGAACTCGCTTTTCTGGTTCGCAGCATGTGGTTCTTGGATAAATTTTCTGAATTTGCATAGCATACAACTG
>NW_011635952.1:0-277 GCF_000512975.1 Sesamum indicum
GTACAAAATAAACACAATGGCCATAAAATAAATACAAGAAAAATGATAAGCATAAATGTAAAAGGATTTATCCTCGTCGTCTTGCTTGTTTAACTACAAGCATTTGTTCCTCTCTCTGGATCCGTCCATGGTAAGATCTCAATCTAGAGACCCTCCAAACACTAACACAGCACCGCTAATGGATATGGAGATTTTGTGCTAGCAAGAACCTCCGTAGAAATGCGAAGAATTAACAATATTATTGATTAACGTTGCCTCCTTTGTTCTTTTCTCGATC
>NW_011635953.1:0-277 GCF_000512975.1 Sesamum indicum
CTTCTCTTCTTCTTCGATTCCCTACTCCTATAAAAGGGGATCTCCCTTTCAGTTGAGTATCATCAGCTGAATCTCTTATACGCACTAAACCAAAAACTGTTCTGAGTGAACTGAGTTTTCTTCGTGGGTCTCTATGATATAAAAACTGGTAAAGATCTGAGTGATCTTAAGGTTTCTGTCGGTTTCAGTGGTGGTGCAGCCGTGGCTGAAAGTTTGTGTGGTACTAGGTCTTCTGTGACCATATTTGGGGATCTGGCTTACCTGAGCCACATTTCAC
>NW_011635954.1:0-277 GCF_000512975.1 Sesamum indicum
CCCCTTGGTTGGGAAAAGATTGTATGTTTATTTAGCAGTATCAAATGAAGTTGTAAGCTAAGTCCTGGTTCAAGAGGAAGAAGGAAAGCAAAGCCCCGTATACTATATGAGCAAAATGCTACAGGGGGCTGAGAAGAAATACATCCAGATCGAGAAGTTGGCTTTAGCTTTAGTGACAGCAGCTAGAAAGTTGCGACTTTATTTCCAATCTCATCCGATTGTGGTATTAACTAACCACCCATTAAAGCAGGTCATGTCAAAGCCAGATACCTCAGGC
>NW_011635955.1:0-277 GCF_000512975.1 Sesamum indicum
CTAAAGCCATTACCTGCTCAACATCCCCCGAAGGGTCGCGTGCGAGCGCAGATATGAAGGGACCTTTCCTCAACCCGTGAATCAAAATACTTACGATCATGTTAATCCTCAATTCTTGCACCTCCAACGTCTCATTATTGAACCTCCCCATGAAGTTCTTCAAGGTCTCCTCTTCCCTCTGTCGGATGTTGAACAGATGGGTTGCTGACCTCTTCTGTTTCTTTTTGCTCGCAAAATGAAAATTGAACTTTTGTACCAGCTGTTCATAAGATTCAAT
>NW_011635956.1:0-277 GCF_000512975.1 Sesamum indicum
ATAATTGCTGACATTGCTTCTTTGATTGAAAAATAATTTGACGGGTAAAAGAAGCAAAAGAGAAGGCTATTGCTATGCTTAGTCCATACCACCCTACTGCCACACAATCAGATGATTGAAGGCAGTGGCCATCCTCAAGAAACTTACGAAACTGTGCGGGAACCTTTTGTCTCCCTTTTGGAGTTTGTGAGTGAAATTTATCAGGTCTGCATGCTATTTCCTCTTGCAAATGCCACATGTGAATTTCTAAGCGAGCCACTTTCCAGCATGTGAAGTG
>NW_011635957.1:0-277 GCF_000512975.1 Sesamum indicum
GTTTATAATAAGTAATATTCAGAACAAATTTAGAATTTTAATTTAATTCAAGTTTAAAGTTATAATATTTTCAAATATTTACAAAACCTCACTCCTCCACATCCCCATTGCACACAAATCTCCTTCTATTCCGCTTTTCATTCAAATCGAAATCTCCGACGTCCCGTCACTTATATTGTTCTCTCTATTTGACCAGTTTAGTGCAGCCATTTGTAAAATCAGCGGTTCAAGCTACCTAGAACCACGATGCGTCCATCAAAGATTTGCAGCGGGAGAT
>NW_011635958.1:0-277 GCF_000512975.1 Sesamum indicum
ATAGAGGAGAGTTGCACAATAGTTGTGAACAAAGGAACATTTTCACCATTTTCTTGTCTAACGAGTCATGGGGGGTGACGGATGAAATGTGATTTGGTTGATGGGTTTGGCCTAACACCGAGTAACATGATTCGCTTGAAGTCCTGGGAATCATATGAAGAGGTGAGGCAAAAGATCTTGGGGATCTCATGGGATGAGAATGGTATTGGATACCTCCCACGAGCATGGCAAATTTGCTTGTGGACTCCAAGCCGACTAGGAAAGGCTATTCCTTAAA
>NW_011635959.1:0-277 GCF_000512975.1 Sesamum indicum
GCTAGCGGTGTGGGTAAGCCTCTATACCCTGATGCGATAACAAGGGCATGAACGAGACTGGACTTCGCTTGGAAAAATATATTATCATAATGACGCCAGATGAAGATGGCGGGCAAACCCCATGCAAGGTTGATATCGAGTATGAATGGCTTCCCCCTAAATGCACAGGGTTCATGACATTGGGGTATTCGGAGAAGGAGTGTTCGTTGACCAAACCTCAGAAACAGATGAGGGGGGACTTGGGTTCAAGGACATCCCTACCTTGAATCGCGCATTA
>NW_011635960.1:0-277 GCF_000512975.1 Sesamum indicum
TAGGGTGCTCGAATCGATTTTACTGGGCAAGTAAATAACTACAAGGACACAGTTGAACAAGTGGTGAACATACTAGGTGATGAAGACTCTGCTGCCAATTACTTGAGCAAGTGCATATACTCAATTGGAGTGGGCAGCAATGACTATCTTAACAACTACTTCATGCCTCTCTACTACTCAACTAGCCGTCAGTACTCGCCTGAACAATATGCCGATATCCTCATTCAACAGTATTCCCAACAAATAAGGGTAGGTCAACTCAGATTTTTTTGGTATC
>NW_011635961.1:0-277 GCF_000512975.1 Sesamum indicum
GTACCTTAGCAGTCCATGTAGTTAGTTTCTTAGTTGTTTGATGTAGGCTAGCAGCCAGTCTTCTATAGTAGGTAGGTGGGTGCAGCCTTTTCCTAACTCCAGCTTCCATCCTATTCTCCCTCTTCTTAATTGATTGTACCGGTCTTTCATCTCCTTCAGGGCTTGGACATAATTTTGATCTTGTCCTTGTCTTGTATCTGGTACACTTAAAACTAAGCCAATCCCTTTTGGAGCTACCTCTGAATCCACTGGCAATGAGAATCCCAATTCATTTGGA
>NW_011635962.1:0-277 GCF_000512975.1 Sesamum indicum
GTTTATAATAAGTAATATTCAGAACAAATTTAGAATTTTAATTTAATTCAAGTTGAAAGTTATAATATTTTCAAATATTTACAAAACCTCACTCCTCCACATCCCCATTGCACACAAATCTCCTTCTATTCCGCTTTTCATTCAAATCGAAATCTCCGACGTCCCGTCACTTATATTGTTCTCTCTATTTGACCAGTTTAGTGCAACCATTTGTAAAATCAGCGGTTCAAGCTACCTAGAACCACGATGCGTCCATCAAAGATTTGCAGCGGGAGAT
>NW_011635963.1:0-277 GCF_000512975.1 Sesamum indicum
TAACAGGGGAGATACCAAAAGAGCTTACAGGCCTCACATTCCTTGAGGTCTTGAATCTATCCAACAATCAGTTGATCGGGCCAATCCCAAGCGGCCCTCAGTTTCAAACGTTTTCAACAGATTCCTTCCAAGGAAACATAGGGCTATGTGGTATCCCTCTCAACATAAGTTGCAGGCATGCAGGTGAAGACGACAACATGCCACCACCTAATCCACATCAAAAGGACGAGGCCATCAATTGGGATTATGTATCTGTTGCACTTGGGTATGTTGTTGG
>NW_011635964.1:0-277 GCF_000512975.1 Sesamum indicum
AATTAGCTTATAAGATTTATAGAATTACAATTTAATAAGGGCATGTGCATGTCATATGTAATTTTTTGATCAAATTAACAAAGAAAATGACTGAAATTATAAAACTTTAGGACTAAAATTACAATTTAACTGAATCATATTTAATCATATGTAATTTTTTGATGAAATTAATCTAATAAAAGGACTAAATTAATAAAAATTTTAAAATCACATAACTAAATTATAAAAAACATTTCTTACGGAACTAAAAATATCAACTTGTCTAAATTAAACAATT
>NW_011635965.1:0-277 GCF_000512975.1 Sesamum indicum
TAATAATAACTACATGTTAGTATGAACGGAAAACAAACATTGTTGAATAAAACCGTGTAAAACAGTTATATTTTGAACGTTCTCAAAATTACATGTAACTTGACCAAACGTAGATCCAGACCTATGCATTGGTGTGGTAAATTTGCTAAACGTAATAATAACTACAAGTTAGTATGAAAGGGAAACGTACTTTAACAAAATCGTGCAAAACAACTAAATTTTGAACGTTCTCAGAATTCCACGAAACTTGACCCAAACGTAGGTCTATGCATTTGTG
>NW_011635966.1:0-277 GCF_000512975.1 Sesamum indicum
ATATGGTATGGCTTTGTTAGGTGCATGGGAAGACAACGGGGCTAAGCGGGAAAACTAAAACACAAGTTATTGCAGATATCTACGACAAGTATGACCCATTTCAATGCCTGGCGTATTGGTGAGACTATTAATTAAATTATGAGGTTGAAAATGGATATTCATCAAGAATTAATATTAAATGATAATTTGGGTGCAGGATGGAGCACGTTCAGTACTATGAGAAAAGGGTAGGCAAATTGAGTGAGTTGCCACATTCACAATATCGTAATGTTGCAAC
>NW_011635967.1:0-277 GCF_000512975.1 Sesamum indicum
AGGTACTTGGTCCAAGGTGGAGTTTGTTAGATTAATTGGCCCAAGCAACAGCCCACAACCCAACACATTTTTGGACGGCCCACTACCCAAACCCGTGACTAACCGACCCGACCCGACCCAACTATCCACCTAATTCATATGGTAATCCAAATCTTTGTGCAGAATCCGTCTTCCTCTCTCCTCAAACCTCTGCATACCCATCTTCCTCTCTGCTCAAATCTCTGCATATCCATCTTCCTCTCTCTCCAATCTTTAATATCTCTTCCATCTTCTTCAC
>NW_011635968.1:0-277 GCF_000512975.1 Sesamum indicum
ACTGAAATATTGAACAATGCATCACCAAATAATGTGGAAATACAAAAAAATGAATCTACATGTTGCAAATCGTGTTTCATACTTAGTTACGTTCTCGACCCGTGAAATACTATTAATTGCAGATAAGTAATTTTATTTGACCATGCAATTGTACTATATATAATTTTTAACAAGATTTGATCAGTACAACTGTTGGATCTAATAGTACCAAAGGGTCTCTTATTGACATAAGCCTGGAGCCTTTTCAGAAAGAAGATCATACATATATGATGAAAAA
>NW_011635969.1:0-277 GCF_000512975.1 Sesamum indicum
AATACTAAGTGAATAATGATTTATTTAGGCTTAAGAAAATTAAAGCTGCTGAGAAGATTTCTGTATCTTCGCTTCACATGTATCTTTGATCTGCTTTGCACTGCAGATGCAGGCTTATTAAGGAGTTCTTCCATACTCTGGCATAGGATGGGCAGGATAAGGTCAGCTAATAGTGGGGTCTAGTTTTGGTCTAGGTAATAGAACCACCAGGATAATAGATCATATGCTCTGAATTTGTGGGTTGATCATGCATAGTGCATGAGTTTTAATACATTTT
>NW_011635970.1:0-277 GCF_000512975.1 Sesamum indicum
CGATGAACCTTCCATGATGATACTTCTTAGATGTTCCCACAGACGGCACCAACTGATCCGGCACGAATTCATCGATCCCTATATACGAACTCGTCACAGATAGCTAACTCCTCTGAGATCAGATTTTGGGTTCCCTGAGAATAAGACAAGAACAATGAGCTCGTCGGACACGTCCCCGACAATGACCCTTCGACGCTCAAGTTAGGTTGATTGAGAGAAAAGTAAGCAATCACAAAGTTCGATCTCAATAAATGCAGAACAGTTACCTTTAATTACG
>NW_011635971.1:0-277 GCF_000512975.1 Sesamum indicum
GCGAGAAATTAGTATTCGAAGGAAAAAACAAACCTGAAGAAGCACTTCCCTTTATATATCTGACAACGTGCATTGCAGCATCCCAGTGTTTCTCACAAGGATGCTGAAGGTGCTGGCTCAGCTGTTGGACTGCGTAGCAGAAACCAGGCCTTATGAATCCCAAGTATAGCAGCCTCCTAACAAGTCTTTTGTACCTGGATGATTCAGTAAGGACAGCTCCTGTGTCTGTAGAGAGCTTCAAACCTGGGGCCAGAGGTATAGTTGTATGTTTTGCCTT
>NW_011635972.1:0-277 GCF_000512975.1 Sesamum indicum
CAAATTCTTAGGTCTAGTCCAAGGTTAAGGTCAAGTTTCCTCAAATTCTGAGAATGTTCAAAATTTCGCTGGTTGGCACAGTTTTATTAGAGCAACTTTGTTTCCCCGTTATACAAACATATAGTTATTATTACGCTCAATAAATTTACCACACAGATTCTGGGGTCTGGTCCAACGGTTTGGTCAAGTTGCTCGAATTCTGAGAATATTCAAAATTTAGCTGTTTTGCAAGATTTTTTTAGAGCAAGTTTGCTTTCTTTTTATACAAACTAGTAGT
>NW_011635973.1:0-277 GCF_000512975.1 Sesamum indicum
TTCCCTTTTATACAAACTTGTAGGTATTACTATGCTTAACAAATTTACGACACAAATTCTTAGATCTAGACAAACGCTTGGATCAAGTTTCGACGAATTCTGAGCACGGTCAAAATTTAGCTGTTTTGCCGGGTTTATTAAAGCATGTTTGTTTCCTTTTAAAACTTGTAGTTATATTACGCTTTCCAAATTTACAACACAAATTTTTTGGTCTAGACCAACGTTTCGGTCAAGTTTCGTCGAATTCTGAGAACGTACAAAATTTAGGTGTTTTGCA
>NW_011635974.1:0-277 GCF_000512975.1 Sesamum indicum
CGGCATCGTAACGAATTCATTTTTGAGGGTGTAGTACCCAATCCCGAGGGCCTTATTATTTCCGTGAAGATAACTGTCTATAGGGTCCTCTTGTCACTTTTCCCGCACGGTTTAATTGCTCTTTAAACTTTAGTGTGGGTCTATTGTATCTCTCCGGGTATGCCCGGAGTACCTTGTAAATATTACGGATGAATGAAAACTTACAATTCACCCAAAAAAGAAAGAGCTCTCAGTCTGTCAATCCTTACTATGTCTGGACCTGGTAAGTTTCCCCGTG
>NW_011635975.1:0-277 GCF_000512975.1 Sesamum indicum
GGATTCAACCCTACTCACACATCTACAAAAGTGTTCGTAGGAATTATTTTTGGTGAATTCGACACCCATCAGGAAGTGATTACTGAAGTGGGCATTTTAACCCACGTTCTCAGTAAGTTCCCCACTAAGAAGCAGTTACCCAGCGTGTGGAGAATAGGCCCTCGGACATGCGTGCTGCAGTTACCTCGAGGAAGCGCCTTTCCGCTATCATTACGTACGTCAGACCACCCTACCAAAAGGCAGCTGCTCAGTTTTACAACAAAGGTGAAGCTGCAAC
>NW_011635976.1:0-276 GCF_000512975.1 Sesamum indicum
TTGGTCAAGAGTAAGAGGTCGCAGGACCATCTCAAGGACCTCGCACAAGCTTTCAGCATAACGAGAGCGTATGGCATGAAATTGAATCCTGACAAGTGCACTTTCGGAGTCGAAGGAGGAAACTTTTTGGGATACATGGTTAGCGAACGGGGAATAGAGGCAAACCTAGAAAAAATCCAGGCTATTATGAATCTGCGATCTCCAGTCTCGATCAAAGAGGTGCAGAAGCTCACGGGCAAGATCGCGTCGCTAAGCAGGTTTATATCCCGATCGGCA
>NW_011635977.1:0-276 GCF_000512975.1 Sesamum indicum
GATTAAATATAATCAATCAATTATATAATTATATATTATTAACTAAAATTAATTATTCTTTAACTTAAATATATCTAAATAAATTATTTATTCATAAAATATATTAATTAAACATAAAAATATTATATTAATATTTTCAAATATATTATTTAATATAAATAGTTATTAAATTAAAATATTCACTAAAAATATTTAATGAAATTTTATTGTTTTTAAAATTTAGAAAACTTATCATTTTTACTTATTTTTAAAATATTAAAAAAAATAAAAACTCTC
>NW_011635978.1:0-276 GCF_000512975.1 Sesamum indicum
CTCAATTGAAATTGATTGATAAAATTTGTTGGAACTTGATTTGTCACTTTTTAAAATTGAAGTGTAAGCCTGACATCAAATCGAGTTCAAGTTCAAACTAAAATTATGTTGAAGTTCCATTGTATAAATAAATCAATCTCATACAAAGCCTTAATTGAGTTGGGAGCAATATGGAATTTATCCAACTTCAAAACTATATTTAAGTAATTGACAAATATAATCTTTTTACTAAATTACAATGGGGAAAAGTTTAATTTTTAGTGAATAAGCATTCGG
>NW_011635979.1:0-276 GCF_000512975.1 Sesamum indicum
ATTTTTCCATGACTCGTGAAGATGGCTTTCCTGAAGACAATAATGGACATCGGCAACTAAATAATAATGTTTATGAGTTGTCTAGTGTAGCGAATAAAGAGAAAGCTAAGAGTAATAATGAGGACTCTGCTTTCTCGGCATTAATTGAGGCAAGAGGGTCCAAGCATTTAAGTGAATCTAATCAACTGTACCCTGAAGGCAAGAAATGCTGTACAGTTAATATAGGAAATGATAATGAAGCTCTGCTAGCTGGAAATGGATCTTTACATACTGAGG
>NW_011635980.1:0-276 GCF_000512975.1 Sesamum indicum
ATTAAGTGTTAGATAGTTATATGAAATCTCCCCAAAGTTTGATTTGAATATAAATAGACCTTATAATTTTTAATACATATAAAATTTTCCTATTTTTTTATTATTATATTCCGTGTAATCTTATTTATTTGTTTGATACCGCTGGTATTATTATGTTGAAAGAATGACATATTTTAAACTAATTATTAGTTTCAAATTACAACACTATTTCCAAAATTTTGACTATAATTGCACAGATTCTTTTGAAATTTGTCTATTTATTATCAACTTAGTTTG
>NW_011635981.1:0-276 GCF_000512975.1 Sesamum indicum
GGCGCACCTCACCAATTCTAGTCTACATGTCTTCACTAAATATAAACAAAGAGCGTTGTCATCATTGTCTAAACAGAAACCTAGAGCAGCATTATCATCATCGTTGTCAAACAGAAACGTAGAGCAGCATCATCGTCGTCATCATCAATGTGAGATCTAGCAGCAGTAATTCATATCTCATTAACAAACTGCAAATTTAAGTTTTTAATCCACATGCATCCCACATCGAATGAGCATTGTGTGACTAGCAGGGGAGGAGCTCATACTAGCCAAAGG
>NW_011635982.1:0-276 GCF_000512975.1 Sesamum indicum
TATAACAATTTATTTAATTACTATTAATTTATTAATATATTAAATAAATTGATAAATTAATCATTTAATCACTATTTTAAAAAGAAAAAAATATATGAAATTTCAACTCTTGCCCGTCATTTAATATTTATATATATATATTTATAACGCGATAAATATAATATATTTATGTGAAGTGATGTTAAATATTCATTATTCTTTTTAATATAAATACAAAAAAATTAATGTAAATATTAAATGAGGGGTAAAATTAATAATTTGTGTAATTTTTTTTTC
>NW_011635983.1:0-276 GCF_000512975.1 Sesamum indicum
AAGTTAGTATGAAGGAAAACAAACTTTCGTTAATAAAACCGTGCAAACCAGCTAAATTTTGAACGTTCTAAAAATTCTAAAAAACTTGACCCAAACGTTGGTCTAGACCCATGCATTTGTGTGGTAAATTTGTGAAGCGTTATAATCACTACAAGTTAGTATGAATACGAAACAAACTTTTGTTGATGAAACCGTGCAAAACAACTAAATTTTGAACGTTCTCAATATTACATGAAACTTGACTCAAATATAAGTCTAGACCAATGCATTAGTGTG
>NW_011635984.1:0-276 GCF_000512975.1 Sesamum indicum
CAATTCCGCCCCTTGGAGCATTTTACTGACATAGTAGACTGGATTCTGATTGTTAGCCTCTTCCCTTATCAACACGGAGCTGACCGCGTTCTCGGACACTCCGAGATATAAGAATAGCGTCTCCCCTTCTTTAGGATTTGCGAGCAACGGGGGTTTGGTGAGATACTCCTTCAGTTCTTGTAAAGCCTGTTCGCATTCTTGAGTCCATGCGAAACTCTTGGGTTTCCTCAAGGCTTTGAAAAATGGTAGGCTTCTATCTGCTGATCGCGATATAAA
>NW_011635985.1:0-276 GCF_000512975.1 Sesamum indicum
GGATCAAACCCAGTGATTTAGCCGCTTTTAACATTCCACTGAGAACTTCTCCACAAAATAAGAATAGGAAAGGCGATAGGGGGTATTCTTCTTCGATTCCCCTAGACAGCTTTACTAGTCCAAAATTCTCACCATTGAGAGCAAAAGAATAACTAACAGTACAAAACAAGCATCAAAAGGAGATGGACAAAAGAGTACTCAAACTCTAGTCTAATAAGATAGACTCTAAGAAGAGCCACTCAACCAGGTCCTAGACGTTGCTCATGTCAAGCTTCA
>NW_011635986.1:0-276 GCF_000512975.1 Sesamum indicum
CCCCCCCCACACTGACCCCCAACTTGTATTTCTTATTTTGCTCAAGTCACGAAAAAATGGCCAAGTCCCCGCTCCGCTCAGCTCGTGTATGATTGAGGCGGGCGGATTCAAGGCGAGTATGTGTGCTCCCCACGCTTTCGCACCCACACATGCGTGCACCACACCAAGTCCAGCTGCCGCACAAAAGAGATGGTGTTGTGCGTGAAATAACGGAACCCAACACGTGCGCCCCGATCGACGGGCGACCATCCATGTCCATTATCCCACGGCGTGCGG
>NW_011635987.1:0-276 GCF_000512975.1 Sesamum indicum
GCCTGAGCTAATAGCACAACTAGTTTATACCACCAAAACCTGTTTAATCTATTCTACTCCTTGCCATAGATCTAATTTGCCCTTTTGTTCAAACCTCTATGGTTCATGTTACATATTTTTGTTCACTTGATTGTGTACATCTTGCAAGGGAATACTTGTGCTAATAGACTCGGTGCATGTCTATTTGTATCCAACTTACAGACACTCGTTAATGCCCCAATGTCATTTTGATTCTGAAATTTAACTTGGAAATGTTATGCTTTCCTTTAAAAGTGA
>NW_011635988.1:0-276 GCF_000512975.1 Sesamum indicum
TCTAAGACCTGGTTGAGTGGCTCTTCTTGGAGTCTATCTTATTAGACTAGGGTTTGAGTACTCTTTTGTCCTTCTCCTTTTGATGCTTGTTTTGTACTATTAGTTATTCTTTTGTTCTTAATGGTGAGAATTTTAGACTAGTTAAGCTATCTAGGGGAATCGAACAAGAAGACCCCCTATCGCCTTACCTATTCTTATTTTGTGTAGAAGTTCTCAGTGGAATGTTAAAAGCGGCTAAATCACTGGGTTTGATCCAGGGTGTTTGAATGGCAACCG
>NW_011635990.1:0-276 GCF_000512975.1 Sesamum indicum
AATTGGTTAGAAGATAATAACCACCCAAGGCATTTATCAGATTTTATCAATTCACCACTCATTTTCTCTCATTATATCCCCTTTAGTGAAGTAAATCAATCCAAGACCACTCTAGCTAACGAGATATATTGAAAGGAAAACAAAGAAGAGCGACAATGCACTCTCTCCTGTCCTGTTATTGTTCTTCATTTCAATAAATACTCTATCATATCAGGTAAACAAAAATGAGAATACACATTTATGCAAGCACACAAAAATATTACAAAAGACATAAAT
>NW_011635991.1:0-276 GCF_000512975.1 Sesamum indicum
AATTAGGAAAAAGCTATGCCAGATTTTGTGTTTAAATCCAAGTCAGCAGCTGACGTGGATTTTTAATCCACATCAGTCGTTTTTTTTTTTAATTTCCACGTATACGCCACATCAGCTTCTCCAGTCAATCAGGATCAAGCCCTCGATGCATGTGACTTTTTTCGGCGATCCACAAAATTTTCCGGCCAAATTTGGACTGAAATTGCGAATTTTTCAGTTTTAGGGGACCAAATTGAAATCCTAGAAACTTATGGGTCTAAAACTAAAATGATCTAT
>NW_011635992.1:0-276 GCF_000512975.1 Sesamum indicum
TCGGTGACTCATGTTTATCAAGCTTTTCATGGTGGTGAGGAAGCTGCAGTTTCCTCTTCTCTACCTTTGGCAAAACGAAGTGTTTTAGGTGGCCTCTTACCTAGTGATTGCTTTATGTACTGGAACGTAGCGGCCCAGTTGCTTTTCCCGCAGCAATGGTTTCTGATTCTGACACTCCTGAGATTATTTGGACACACAAGATGCTAGCAGAAAATCTAATCCGTCAGGTAGCCCTGAATCTGCAACTGGAGTTTGCTACTTGTCTTTCACCCCAAG
>NW_011635993.1:0-276 GCF_000512975.1 Sesamum indicum
CTAGGGTTGGCTCACACTGTAATCGATAAAGGCGATGAGAAGGCTGTGAAGGCGTTATTAGATCTGAAAACTAAGTGGATGAGGCGTTTTCGAGTGAAACCGACGCAGTCGTGGATTCATTCCAAGATGGGTGGTGCGCTGCCACGAGCAACTGCTGTTCACCAACCTTGGAGGTGCCTTTTGCCGTTGAGAAACACCTCTGTTTCATCGGAAAACCTGGGGAACAACCCTGCATTGCGAAAGCAGGTTTTCGAGTCGCCGGATACTGGTTTTCAC
>NW_011635994.1:0-276 GCF_000512975.1 Sesamum indicum
TCATATTCCCACAACTTTTGTATTAGAGCTCTCAAAAACTACAAATGATGAGTCAACGATCCAAAATAAATGACAGTCATCAAGATAGACGACAACAAAGTGGTCCAAGAATTCAAAAAGATGTCGTTCCTCAGGATAAAATATGTAGTCAAAGCATTTTTCAAACCAAACGGCATCACCAAAAGAACCATACCACATTACACATTTGGTTTTGGTTCATCTCCCACAACCACACAAACTTGCCAATAGCATAACCTTAAGTAAATCTTCTTGTAG
>NW_011635995.1:0-276 GCF_000512975.1 Sesamum indicum
TCAATCCTCGTTCCAGGAGACTTGATCAGCGTCAAGTTAGGGGATATTATCCCGGCTGATGCTCGTCTCTTGGAAGGTGATCCTTTGAAGATCGACCAATCGGCCCTCACTGGGGAATCCCTTGCTGTAACAAAGCACCCTGGTGATGAAGTTTTCTCCGGTTCCACGTGCAAACAAGGTGAGATTGAGGCTGTGGTCATCGCCACTGGTGTTCACACCTTCTTCGGCAAAGCTGCTCATCTTGTTGATAGCACCAACAATGTGGGGCACTTCCAA
>NW_011635996.1:0-276 GCF_000512975.1 Sesamum indicum
GAAACCCCAAAAACACCAGCCACGTATATACCTGAATCTTGATCTTTCGATTTCCAATTGAATTCGTCCTCCGGGACTCATTGAATTCTTGCATTGAACAATTCTTGGTAAAAGAAAAAGTGTCAAGAAGAAGAAGAACAGGAAAGAAGTTGTAACTCCAAAGAAATCGATTTCCCCCAGTATCTCACCAAAGTGATACATACAGGGAAGAAGGAAGAAGCAGTTTCACGACTACACTCTCAACGGCTAGAAGACTAAAAGTTGCTATTTCACTAA
>NW_011635997.1:0-276 GCF_000512975.1 Sesamum indicum
CACTTTCTTTTCGCACATAGCATTTTCAACACGTCAAGGGGTATTCACACCACAATTATATTCAATTTCCATCACTTCCTCATTTCCACATATCACCATTCTTGTAAGCAACTAGTAACGTAAAATAATATATATACATATATTCTAATTTTCAGATATCCACAACATAACATACAACAAACATAATATTGCAACATATTTCCATATTCCACGTACACAATACCGTCAATCAAATCAAATCATCCATTACTCATATATTTTCAGATAAATCCACGT
>NW_011635998.1:0-276 GCF_000512975.1 Sesamum indicum
ACCCAAATGTTGGTATAGATCCAAGAATTTGTGTAGTAAATTAGCTTACCGTAATAATAACTACAAGTTTTGGTAAATGGTAATCAAACTTTGCTTTAATAAAACCGTGCAATACAGCTAAATTTTGAACGTTCTCAGAATTCGACGAAACTTGACCCAAACATTGGTCTAGACATAAAGAATTTGTGAGATAAATTTGCTATGTGTAATATTAACTACAAGTTTGTATAAATGGGAAACAAACTTTGTTTAATAAAACCTTGCAAAGCAGCTAAA
>NW_011635999.1:0-276 GCF_000512975.1 Sesamum indicum
CGCTGCATGAAAATTTTCACGTCGCCTCAAAATCACACGATTAATTCATTTTTGCTGAAATAATTTATTTTAGAGTTACTAAAATATTTATTTAATTATTTAAATTATTAAAAAAAATAATAAATAAATGGGAAAAATATGAAGACAGCTTAGAATAATATTTTAATTTTTTACGCATCGTATTTGAATCGCAAAATATTTATTTAATTATATTATGTTATATTATGCGTTCCAAAAGTTTGAAAAAGCGTGTTGGAAAAAACTGCCGACAGCGGC
>NW_011636000.1:0-276 GCF_000512975.1 Sesamum indicum
GGAGCCCATTGTCTTCTTCAACAATCCGGCCATTCTTGCGAAGGGTCCAACGAAGGACACGGCGACACCTTCGAATTGCATCATCATAAATAAGAGTTGCCTTGTCAGTTAAGATCGTATCGAACTTCTCTGATTCTTGGAACCTCGAGACCGCTTCTCTTGAGCCCTGGTACCGAACCACCTGAGGCGCGATCGCGAGTTGGGTGGGGGACTGCACCCCCCTACCTGAGGCGCCGCCTCAAACCGACGGGTGCCCCCCCCCACCTTCGTCGTGCC
>NW_011636001.1:0-276 GCF_000512975.1 Sesamum indicum
TGCAATATCTATTGGCAGGCATTAAAACTGTTAAAAAATTATCAATTTAAGGACTAATATTGTTAAGCCTGAAAATTTGAGGATCAAAACTACATAAATGTCAAGTATAAGGACCAAAATTATCTTCTCCCTATTGTTTGATGTATCTAAATAACTATTTTGTATTTTGTAACAGAAAGATTTTTACTTTTTAATTTGTATTCAATACAAGTAGTATGAATATTTGACCGAAGCACATTAATAACAGCTAACAATATTAAACTCAAAGTTCAATCA
>NW_011636002.1:0-276 GCF_000512975.1 Sesamum indicum
TTGAATGATCTAGCTTCCCAAACGAGTGGAACGGAGTGAACGAGAAATAGAAATAGAGCATAGAAGTGGATATACTTGCTTACGGTAGGTAATCCCTGCAGCCAGAAAGGAGCAAAGACTGATTTAAGGCGCAGGTAGGAGGCTCAGTGAGAGGTAAGATAAGCTTTTAGGAAAGCTACTTAAAGGTTCATTTACCGGCTTTCCGCCTGAGTGAGTGATTACTTCCTTTAAGCTCTACTTAAAGGTATACTTTATAAGTCCTAGGGATGCAAGGAT
>NW_011636003.1:0-276 GCF_000512975.1 Sesamum indicum
TGTTTATGCAAAAAACTTGCTTTTCTTGATTGCTGCTGTTAGTTATGATCAACCATGTAGTACCTTGTTCCTAGGAATTTGTGAAATAGTTTGAACTTAAATAACCCCTGGACATTAACTAATATAGAGACATGTAAAAATGCACGAGAAATGATAATCATTATACATATCTTTAGCGCAAAGAATCGATTTTGAGAGCAATGAGATACAGATATATCGGCTGGTCACGGGCTTGAGTAGTAACCAACTTTATCCTCTGAAATTTAGGCTACATCA
>NW_011636004.1:0-276 GCF_000512975.1 Sesamum indicum
ACTCAACACTTCTGCACTTACTAATTATATTTAGTGTATGAAGTTAGCTAATATAGATTAGGAAACCAGGTCTCTTCTTGCCAAACAACGAAAAGAAACATACAAAATCAAGACAAATGCATCAAAAATCAAATTCTTAGGTCTGTAGAACTATATCTGAAGGAGTAATTGTTAGAAGTTGTCAAAAACTCATACTTACAGATGAGTATCTATCCGTTCTCCTATAGCAACACAGCGAGCACGACAAACAGGCAATCCACCCTTTGCAACAATGCC
>NW_011636005.1:0-276 GCF_000512975.1 Sesamum indicum
TGTGCTTGTTTTTTGGTGCAGGATCAACCTGAATCAAACAATAGATATTCAATTAAAAACAGAAGTCGAGAAAGGTGTGTAGTTCAAGGTACTTGGAAGGTCTCTTTTGGTCTTTTCCGACATCATCAACGAGGGCGCAACTATATTCTCGAAATGCATAAGGTATGTCCACTTATCAATTTGAATTTATATCTATACATATTTTAACCAAATACTCCACGTAATGCAAGCTAGGTTTATATATCCAAATCAAATTAAGATAAGAAATCCATTTGC
>NW_011636006.1:0-276 GCF_000512975.1 Sesamum indicum
TCTGCTTCTAAAGGAGCAAAGGTCTTGTCTTACAATAAGGAAGCCAAGGGTGCTTCTAATATCTTGAACAGAGATAAAGACAAGTACCTCCGGAATCCTTGCTCCACTGAAGAGAAGTTTGTTGTAATAGAACTTTCTGAAGAAACCTTGGTGGATACTATTGAAATAGCAAATTTTGAGCATCATTCATCTAATTTGAAAGATTTTGTGTTATTAGGCAGTCCTGTTTATCCTACTGATTCTTGGGTCAAACTTGGGAATTTTACTGCTGCAAAT
>NW_011636007.1:0-276 GCF_000512975.1 Sesamum indicum
TATTAAATAATAATTTTAATTATAAAAAATTATAATTTACTAAGTTGTTGATTAAATTTATTAAATTATAACTTACTAAATTTTAACGTAATACAAATATATATTAAAATATAACATAAAGTTTATATCTGTCATATTAAATAATAATTTTAATTATAAGTTGTTGATTAAATTTATTTCTATATAAAGATTAAATGTATAAATTAAAGTACCATAATTTATTATTATCCAAAATAAATATATGATATTGATTAATAATTATAATATATGGTCAAT
>NW_011636008.1:0-276 GCF_000512975.1 Sesamum indicum
GCATGCTGCTAGGTGAGCCGGAAAAGCTGCCTGCTATACCGGATAAAGAAGTGCAAAGGGGAGGCACAGCAGAAAGACTTCTGGAAGGGACAGTGAATTTCGTCCCTTCGTAGAAACGTTGGGGAGGAAGAACTCTCGGACCTGCCGACCTGTGCTCTGATGGTGATGATAAGCCCAGAACTACAGGAGACAAACCCGGAACTCTCAGCGCTCCACAGATCGTGCTTCCCCACTCCTTCTTGGGACCCAACGAGCTGGACCTATTTACAGACTCGA
>NW_011636009.1:0-276 GCF_000512975.1 Sesamum indicum
TCCTATCTATATATGTATACCACATATAACCTCATACAAGATAAATAGGCAAGATGCATAGAATATATAGTGAATTTGCTTCCACATAACCATCTTTATTACAGCACATAGTTATCACGCAATAAGACAATCAATTAAACTTCCTTTTTCCTAGTTTGCTTACCAGAAGGTGATATTGTGTTTTTTCCACCAACTCAATCTCACTGTTATATAAATTTAAGTGAATCCCCTTGACAGCCGGCTCATCAATCTCATTTCGCACATAGCATTTTCTTT
>NW_011636010.1:0-276 GCF_000512975.1 Sesamum indicum
CAGAAAAACTGTTCTCCCCTTTCTATTTGATGATAACCTAAGATTTTTAGAAGAGGGATGACCATCTTGAAAGTTGATATGATAATATCTGTATATTTAAGGAGAGAAAATAAAAAAGAATAATTAATATATTACAAACAGGCGAAAGGGACTACAAGGAAGAAAATTTGTCAAAGATTATGCTCCCTCCGACAGATATGAAAGCTTCTTGCAATGTTCTTCACATTTTGTGCTCGTTGCCAAACCAGCAATCAACTAAAAGCTACTTTTTTTATC
>NW_011636011.1:0-276 GCF_000512975.1 Sesamum indicum
TCTTCGTCCAAGCGTGGTTTTCCCCCATTAAGCGGCGTCGATTCACCAGCGCCTTTCGCCCTCCCAATCGCCGTCAATGGAGGCCCAGAAATGAAATCCTCCCGTCGAGTTTCGTTCGCCGGCCCAAGAAGACAACGGCGGGCTTGAATAGGTCGACGACCGTGAGGTAGCGAGGCCATAGTCGTCGTCGCCTTCTGCTTAATCGCTGTTGCGCCATTGCCGAATCTTCTCTCCCATCGCGATTTTAACGCCACCAGAGCCTCCATTGCATCGGCG
>NW_011636012.1:0-276 GCF_000512975.1 Sesamum indicum
ACCCCCTATGATTTTTAAAATGAAGCAATCTACCTCCCTATATAAGGAGGTAAATTGCTTCATTTTAAAAACTATAGGGAGGTAAATTGCTATATTTTTTTCATACGGGGGTAATGTACTCATTTTTAATATCACAGGGGGATAAATTGCTATTCACCCCTAATTAAATTATTAGATTTGATAGATTTAATTATGGCAAAATTGCAAAATTGATCCTGTAAGTATGGGGGGGTGGCAGAATTGGGACCGTAAGTACAGGACTGGCAATTTTAGTCC
>NW_011636013.1:0-276 GCF_000512975.1 Sesamum indicum
ATCAACTCATTCGGTAAAGACTGTGCTTCATCATCCTGCTTGTACCCGACCACCTTTTCCTCATTTGGCTCTTACACAACTCCCTTCCCTTCATTCTGAACCATATTGCATATGCTTGTACTAGAACTACCTTCCACTTTTACTTCTGATTTATTTATTTTAATTTTAGATATTTTCTTTTTCTCCAAAGTCCTCTTCTTGGACATGGACTTAGTATCCATAGGAAGTGTGTCATGTACAATGTTAAAATCACTGCAATGATAAAAGCTACAATCA
>NW_011636014.1:0-276 GCF_000512975.1 Sesamum indicum
CTTCCCCCTCCACTTCCTCGATGCCCATTCCACGTCTCTTGTCCACTCACGATTGGGCCAAGCAAATCGAAAATGATGTCGTATAGCTGCAAGGCATCCTCTGCTATATCGAAATCGGAAGAACATGTGATTGTGTGTCTCCGCTTCACCCTCGTCACAGAGAATACATCCCCCTAGATGCGTCATCCATGGTTTATCAGTTGTTGGTAGCTTCTCCTGAATTGCTAACCAAAGAATGAAGTTATGGCGGGGAATCTTCAAAGAACCCGAAAGTAG
>NW_011636015.1:0-276 GCF_000512975.1 Sesamum indicum
TTTGTTATGTTGCTTTCCGAGTGTTAATTGGAATGACATTTGAAAAAAGTGACTTGCCTTGTTTCTCATAACTGGAATGACATGAGGAAAAGACTGCCTTGCCTTCTATAACTCATTCTGATAGATACCTTATTAATTAAAATTAATGTAAACTAACAATTAATCATTTCTTGTGCTATACACTATGCTCTTACGGCGACAGCCTTGTGGCCACGTAATAAGATTTGACAGGGAATGAAAACAACTATTGATCTAGCGCCACATAAATTCACTTTA
>NW_011636016.1:0-276 GCF_000512975.1 Sesamum indicum
AAAACACCAGGAGTTTAAGGATACTAGTACACGTGGATATCCTAAGTGCATATTACACGGAAACTATATCTCAGTATAAGGAGGTGCAACAATTCCAGTGACCCTTCTACAGTTGTTTGCTCAATCAGTCTCCAATGTGCATCTCATGTGACAATAAGCATAAATACCGGACAACTGACTCCAATTTTAAATGGCTTGCAAGGCGACCGGTTTATTGTAGGATAAAGCTCTGATCCTATTTTACTCTACGTGCCACACATCAATCTTTTATGTAAC
>NW_011636017.1:0-276 GCF_000512975.1 Sesamum indicum
GAAATCTACTGCAGCTTCAGGTGAAAATTCAGGAAAGTTGACAAATGATGGAAGAGGCAAGGGAGTCTGCATCTCTTTTCCTGCAGCAGTCTTAAAAGGAAAAACTGATTCATGAAAAATAACATCACGGGAAACAAAGGTTCTATTATTATGTAAGTCATATACCTTGTACCCTCTTTGGTTAGGCATATAACCCAAAAAATACACTCAAATGCACGGCTATCAAACTTAGTTCTTCCAGAATAAAAGTTTGAAGCAAAACAGAGGCATCCAAAT
>NW_011636018.1:0-276 GCF_000512975.1 Sesamum indicum
TCTCAAATTCAACTCTTTTTGTGTTGGGATATACTTTAGACTTTTGTGATCTGTAAATATTTGAAACGTCTTCCCGTATAAATAATGCCTCCAGATCTTCAATGCATGTACTATGGCTGCTAACTCCAGATCATGGGTTGGATAGTTCATCTCATGTGGCCTCAACTGCCTCGAAGCATAAGCTATAACTCTCCCATGCTGCATGAAAACACACCCAAGTCCTTGTCGTGAAGCGTCAGTAAATACCACATATCCTCCATCCCCAGACGGCAAAGC
>NW_011636019.1:0-276 GCF_000512975.1 Sesamum indicum
TTATAGATGATAATTATTGTACTAAACACAAAATTAAATCAATTGATCAGGAGTTCATCATCTTTTACTTGTACCGATAGTATCCAAAGTTCCTCGAATAATGTAATATCATAGGGCAAATTCTTAACTCTTCTCCCTCTTACCAAAACAGAAGAACATTCTTGGAGAATCTAAGGATGTTTTGCACAAGGAATCATAGGCCTGGACATTAGTTGGTTCGAGCAATATGTGTTGATAAAATTAATCACATCAAAGTAAAAGAGTTAAGAGAAAAAG